>NC_038244.2:22923629-22930629 GCF_000004515.6 Glycine max
TTTTATAAAAAAGATCAAATTTGATTCACCCCCGCTTATAATTTTTTCATGTTCATTGATATATATTTTGTTGGTTTTTTTTTTTTTTTGGATCGGAAAATGTTATGTTAGTTTTTTTGTTAATTGGGAATTTAAATCCATGACCTCTTCATTGAATGGTAAATCATATCAATTAAACAATTTAGTAAGTAACAACAACTTGCAAGCAACAGTGGTATTATATTGATCAGATTTCGGGAACAAATTGACAGTACACTGATCTTTATCGATCTTACAATATAACAAACTTTTTTTAATCAGTTTAATATAATGAGGTTGTGCATATGATTATTGAATAACAGATCAACTCAATTCAGTATTTAAGGACCGCTTGAAAAAACTCAGTTATAGATGCTCTCTCAAACCAAATGCAAAGTTTCAGAGCAAGCATTGAAGAGACGTGTATATTATTGCGCAATAGCATGATGGTAAACGTATTTCTTAAGAGCACCACTGCATTATAGGTTTTGTGACACAGCTTGTAACATTTATATCAAGAAAAACAAGAGTATGCAATCAAGCAAGTGTGAATATATATTGGATGTCACAATCTCGAATTCTCAGGTTGAAAAAGCATCAAAACAAATGTAGAGATGGACTCTAGACATGAATTGGAAATTAGTAACATGTAGAAATGAATAAAACCCAAACCCTTCCATATTCTGAGTATCCAAATCAATGAAATTTGTCCAGGAATTGAATATGGTTAGAATAAAAATAGCGGCTTCAAAGACATCAATTTCGAAGGTACTTAAAGCGAAATGGTAATGAAGGAGTTGGGAATTTACTAAAAGTTTTATTTTATATTTTCTTTGTTGACCATGTTATTAGTATGATTCGGATGCAGTAGGGGTGAACAGGGGCTCTAACCCTCCCTCTTGCACCTTATAGACTTAACACTAGAACTAACTCCCTTTAAAAAACACTATAACTAACTTCCTAAAACTGGCTAATTAATCCATCGCTGAATAACAACAATAACCAAATCAAATAATTAAATAGATATTGGAATGATTGAGTCTACAACACTGGTTAAGAATGACAAATACATTGCAATTTGGATTCATCAATTGATGATTTTTCTTTTACATTTTTTTTTTATTTTTTTGAAATAAAAATGAATTTTAATTTTATGAGTAAAACTGGTAAAATGTTGTGGAATTTATTATTAATTGATTAATTAAATTAGATACTTACATGAAGTTGCTGTAAAAAATAATGACTGATTTTCTTACCGTAAAAAGTTTTATTTTATATGTTTATATATATATATATATAGTTAAATAACTATTTTAGTATCAAGTCTGATATTAATAATACGGGGATCATAAATCGACTGGTACTGGTGCAATCAACCGATTACTATTAATAGTACCAATTTTTGGAGGCTAATACAACCAAAAGCAAACCAAGTGGCTAAAATTCAACCTTTGCTTGATTGTTTCTTATCTCGATCTTGAAAATAACAGAAAAAGCCCCCTTAACAAAAACGTGCATTCACTTGTACCGTCTTTTATGTCATCGATTGAACCCTTTGAAACGCAAACAAAAATACGTATAAAAGCAAAATATTTCATATTTGCTACATCTTATTGTTTCTAGTAGACAGGTACAAATATGAGATGAATATGTCACCCTAAGGAAATGCGTTGCAAGCTTTAATTTTTGCTTTTCCAGGTATATGAGTGGAAATAGGTTAATTAAGCTAGGTTTTGCTTAAGTTTATGTTTTATAATTTATTGTCTTAAGCTTTTTTATTATTCTACTAAAGGCCTTAATTTTTTTTACCTTGCTTAAAATGACCTTGATATAAGTTTGTTCCTACTTTTTTAGATTGTTTAAGGTTTATATCATTTACAATCTATTCATCAAGCCCACCACCTTCTTCTCAACTTATATTATGAACCTCTTTTTATAAAGTTTTGTTTATATTAATTAACAATAATGCAAAGTCATTATTTATGTTTGGACCTGCTCTCAATTTTACCCATATTAGTTATGAATGTAGCAATGCTTATTTCATAACTTAAATCAGTTTGACAATTATTTTTTTACATAATTAATATGTAAGGATATTTTTAAAAATGATTTCTTATTTTAAAAATTGGTTTTAAATTAAAAACTAATTTACAGTTAAAATCCTATTTTATGCCTATACAGGTTTAAAAAAAGAAAAGTGGTTTCATTTTAAATTTTAATTTATATCTTTGGTTTTAAATTAGATTTGGTTAGGTAACTCAGTATAAAACCAAACTTGCGTATGTTCATTGACTATATGTTAATTAGTATTCATTATGGTTAATATATATATATATATATACTAGAAATATGTTAGTATGTAAGTTATTATAATTTTAATTTTTTTTAAACATATACTTAAATATGTAATTGATTAACATACGGAAGGAGGAGGGGCAATGGAAAAAAAGACTAAGAACTTTCCATTTTATGATTTTAATCAATACCGTCTATTTATAAAAAAATTTAATCCAATAATTATAGCTTCACTTGTGTACCAACCCCCTCAATAAAAATCTAATCAAGTAGTTTTCAAATTAAGGAGACATTGGATTAGAATTTTAAAAAACTTTTTTATAAATAAGTCTTATTATATTTAATCAGGATTTTTAAATCATATAAACAAGTTTTGTAATATTCAATTAAGACTTTTAAGATTTTTTAAGGAAGACAACAAAATTCTATAGTATTCAATTAAGAATTTTTAATACTTATAAAAAAAATTTGGTATTACAAATACATAAATTTGGATAGATTATTTTTTAAGAAGGATTTCAATGGATTTTATACTTTTTAGTATTAAAAATCTATCAAACAATCTCATCCAAACCCTTAAGATTTTACTATACTTTATTTTTTTTTGTATTGGTTATCCAACTTTATTTTCTCTCATCACACTTATCTTATTTTCTCTCTAACATTGTTCAAGAAGTATGTGTCATATATATTTTTCTTATTCTTCCTATTCTCTTGGAATAAAAAATATCAAATATATTCATTCCCTCCACACTTTTCCCTTTGATTTTTAAATTAAATTAATGTTTGTCTTATGTGCTAAGATTAATCATCCTTTCCTTATAATGATTATGCTCATGCTCATCAATATAATGTTTTCGTGACTATCATCCTTAATTTTGTGATCCACATAACTCATAATCCTTCTACCATTTTTCCACTCTCACTACTCCTCTAGTATATGTTTATTATTATTCCATTTAAACATGTCATTAGATTTATCATGAAATAATTATAATAATTAAAAAAATAAAAAAAATCAACATATAATTTTAAATCTATTGTTCAAATCCAAAAGTAAATAAGAATGAGAAGATATTATTACCAAAAATGTTAATATAGGAGGACATAAAGTTAAAATTAATATAATTATTAAAAGATTAAAAAAGTTATATTGATTTTATTTTTTTTATTCAAATCTCATAATTAGATTTGGTTTGGTAACTCAGTATAAAACCAAACTTGCATATGTTCATTGACTATATGTTAATTAGTATTCATTATGGTTAATATATATATATATATATATACTAGAAATATGTTAGTATGTAAGTTATTATAATTTTAATTTTTTTTAAACATATACTTAAATATGTAATTGATTAACATACGGAAGGAGGAGGGGCAATGGGAAAAAAATTAAGAACTTTCCCATTTTATGATTTTAATCAGTACCGTCTATTTATAAGAATTTTAATCCAATAATTATAGCTTCACTTGTGCACCAACCCCCTCAATAAAAATCTACTAAATATCAAGTAGTTTTCATACAATTTTAAAAAACTTTTTTTATAAATAAGTCTTGTGGTATTCAACTAGGATTTTTAAATTGTATAAACAAGTCTTATAATATTCAATTAAAACTTTTAAGGTTTTTTTTAAGAAAGATAACAAAATTTTGTGGTATTCAATTAAGATTTTTTAATACTTATAAAAAAAATTGGTATTAAAAATACATAAATTTGGATGAATTATTTTTTAAGAAGGATTTCAATAGATTTCATACTTTTTAAAAATATATCAAACAATCTCATCCAAACCTTTGAGATTTTATTATACTTTATTTCTTTTTGTATTAGTTATTCAACATTATTTTCTCTCATCACACATATCTTGTTTTCTCTTTAACATTATTCAAGAAGCGTGTGTCATGTGTATTTCTCTTATTCTTCCTATTCTCTTGAAATAAAAAATATCAAATATATTCATCCCCTCCACACTTTTCCCTTTGATTTCTAAATTAAGTTAATGTTTGTCTTATGTACTAAGACTAATCATCATTTCCTTATAATGATTATGCTTATCACCTACTCCATGTAATGTTTTATGACTGTCATCCTTAATTTTGTGATCCACATAACTCAATAACCCTTCTACCGATTTTTCACTCTCACTACTTGTTTCTAGTATATGTTTATTATTGTACCCCATTTAAACATGTCATTAGATTTATCATGAAATAATTATAATAATTAAAAAAATCAAAAAATCAACATATAATTTTAAATCTATTGTTCAAATTCAAAAGTAAGAATGAAAAGATGTTATTGCAAAAAATATTAATATAAGAGGACATAAAGCTAGAATCAATATAACTATTAAAAATTAAAAAAGTTATATTGATTTTACTTTTTTTTTTTATCCAAACCTCATAATTTCTTATTATTTTTTCATAACTCTTGTAATTTTGAATGTTTTTTAAAAATTCAAGAATTTTTCAAATTTATAAATATATAAAGTCCTTTAAATCCTTCAAAATTTTATGATATAAATTCATTAAAATTAAAATTATCATAAAAATCTTATAAAAAAATCTGATAAGTCATAATATTCTTAGACAATCTTTAAAATTTATAAGATTTTTTTATGCTAAAATAATATTTTACAATCTTAATTCAATACACCTCCTAAATAACTTGATGCTACTTAAATTAAATCTACATTAAAATAAAAAACTTAAATTAAAGCTATAAGTTAAAAATAAATAATATTTCTTCCCTACACCTTTTTTTGTTCATAGATTTTCTTTTGAAATAATTATATTATTAAATATGAATATCACCCTCAACTATTAAAAAAAATAAAATAAAAATCTCTCAACTAAAAGTATCCAGTTCGCGTCTTCACCCCTTATATTACATCTCAATACATGCATGATAAAGTATAATAATTTAGATTACGCGGCATAAAACATTTTAGTTAATTTTTAATTATTTTATTAGTTGAAAAATTTATTTAATTGTTTAATAAATAATTTTTTTTAATAATTTGTCAATAGTTTTTAGTATTTTTTAAAATATTACTTAAAGTAATGTTTTTTTAAAATGTTAGTTTCTAACTACTAGTTTTTTATATTAATCATTACTATATTCAATAAGTTATTGTTTTCCCCTTTTATCATTAATATATTTATTAAATTTTTTATTTATCTTTTTTAAATAAATAATAATTTATTGATTTTTAATCATTTTATATTTTCATTATTTCAATAACTAAATTTACTAACACTTATAAGTTAATAATTTATTTTTTATCGTTCAGTTCTTAATTTCCTACTTTTAGTTTCCAACTAGTTTTTCTGCTTCTATTAGCTTTTAAGCTAATTTTACTGAACATAGTGTTAAATTCAATATCTTATTTTTGATTTATTTTATTTTTTATGACTAATTTATTCAGTTTATATATATGTTAATATTTTTTTCAATAATAATGAATGTAAAAAATGAAATAATAGTAATTTTTTTCAATAATAATGAATGTAAAAAATGAAATAATAGTAATATGTATTTTTATTTCTTTTGGTAATGAATAATGAAGTAATAACATATGTATTTTATTATTGTTATAATATATACTCTCAATCAGGATAGATAAAAATTGTTATATGTTTTTCCTCTAGTATCCCTTTATATACGTTATTGTCATATGATATTGATCAAAAGTTTTGGCAAATAAAAAATATATATTTTTGAGACAAAAAAAATAGTTTAAACCTCAATTTTTTTTATATATAATATCTTTTTTAAATCCATTTGTACACCATTCTTTCAAGTATCCCAATAACACATTTTAAGCTTCAATTTATTTGTATCATATATGTGTGCTATAATAAAAAGATTCATTTAGTCATAATATTGTTTTATCTATATAATATTATTATTATTATTATTATTATTATTATTATTATTATTATTATTATTTATTCAAGTAGTTATTGAATTAGAAAATTTACAATAATTCACATCTTACGTACCAACTGAATTAGATTATTGTGGTAAAATACATTATTTTATTAAGCAAATATATTTTTAAAATAAAAAAATTAAATTACAATTGTAACCGTGTTTGAATTATTGTTTAACCTTTCATTATGTAATTATATTTCATTCTAAACTTTATAATTATAATAGTGTCGTTATTTTTTACTTATATTTTATAATATTAACTAAAAATTGAAATAAAGATTAACAAAATAGACAGGAATGAAAATAGATTAACTAAATATTAAAATCTTGTGTTGGCTTGACCAAAATTAAATTGAGTAAAAATAAACTTGAATTTAGTCATTAAATAGGAGTGTTTAGCCTACGTTAAATACCTGACAACATAAAATATACCAGAATGATGACACCTTATGAGTACAAACAAAAAATACGAGATGTCATTTAGGATAACCTTTCTTATTTCCTATGTAACAAAAATTACTCATTTTAATAAATACTTTTTTGATCAACCTATTATAATAATTAATTTTGATTGTTAATTCATTTTGATAAAAGAAAGTCCCAACAGAATAATCGATCCTTTAATCCATCATCTATCCTGTTTAATGTTTTCAGGCCTCTCATTTTCATTGGTGGTGCCAAATGCCAGAGACTTTTCAATATGTTTATTTCTTTTCTGTTTTGTATTACTTTTTGCTTCAAGA
>NC_038244.2:23830729-23936191 GCF_000004515.6 Glycine max
GACTAAAAAGAGAATCTTTTTAATTTAAAGATATTAAAAAATGAAAAATTTTATTTGACGCACAGCAAAATCAAAGGGGCCAAAATTTGCAAAAAATAAAAATAAAAAATAAAATAGAGAATGCAATTTGCAATATTGTAAAATGACTTAAGTATATTTTTATTCATTTAAATTAAATGGTCTATTTGTTTAGGTCCCAAATAAAAATTTTCATTGTTTATATCCTTTAATTTAAAATTGTTCTTTTTAGTTTATGCCAGAATTTAAAGACTAAAAAGTATAATTTTTTTATTTGAAGACAGAAATTAAAAAAATAACAATTATCAAACTTAAAAAATTAAGAAAATATAATTTTTTTATTTGCGAGACTTAAAAAATACCACTGGTCTAAGGTATTAAAAATTAAAAATGAAATCTTTAGGAAGAGGGGGAAATGTAATGACTAATGAAGCCTAACCTAAGTAAAATTAAAATTAAAAAGTAAAATAGGACGATTACATTCGCTACGAATGGTTCAAGATTTCCCACCTTGCACACCAGCGTTATAAAGCGTGAACTGTGAACTGAGCCACTCAATGCCCAAGCCTATGTGAAGCCACCACCATGGCGATGACCACCACAACGACGTCGTCTCCACCATTTCTCTTTTCATTCCTTTCTCCAAAACCCTTTCCCCCAAACCCTTCGCTCCCTCTTCCCCAATTGCAAAACCGAACACCGCTCAGTTCCACCCATCGCTTCTTCTCTGCCATCCCCAAAGCGAAACGCGGCGTTTCAGGGACCCATTTGTGCCTCGCTTCTCGCGCCAAAGCCAAACCCACCCCGTCTTCGGTGGAACAAGAGAGCGACGACAATTTTAGAAAAAGAGTGCTTCAAATTGCGCTGTGGGTTGCAGAAGGTGTCTACATTCTATGGCTCTTCCTTCTTCCTTATGCCCCTGTATGTAGTATTACCCTTTTCATATTTTTAACATTTTTTCAATTTTACCGCATTCACTCTAACCCTAGGTTTTAAAAAACGGTCCGCGACGAGCGTGATTTGGGTAGCAACATCAAGGTTTTCTTTAAACGTCGGCAACCGATATTTTAAACCATGCTCTAACCCTATAACCACCACGTTATTTTTTTACACCTGTAAGAATGGTGTTTATAAACTGTCTTTGGTTTCAATTCCTAAACAATCTGGAACTGTTTTAGTATACCGGAACAGCTAGCATATGTTGTTATTTGAATTTAATTGCAATGCACTGAGAGGTCCAACATTTTTTACACTGTTATAATGATTGACTTGAACGGTGAGTTTGTTACCTGCTATGATTTATGATTGATTGGCGGTTATACTGACAGGGCATGAAAATTACAAGTTTTGATTTTTTCTCTTTTTCACAAATATAAGATAAAAATAAGAATCTGTTAGCCCTTAGATATAGAATAAATTGTGTTGGGAGGGGAATACCCACCTTGTTTGCTCTCAAGGTCCCCGGCAAAGATTTATTATTGTTTTCGGTGAGAATAATTTGGTACCAAAACCATGATTATCAAAATAAAAAATAAAAAACTGTTAAAGTAAAAGTGGTGACTGTAAAGGGGGTAGGTAGTATAAAATTTTGCTCCATTTTATGGTGCTACGTGTTGTTGTTATCTTTAGAGCATATTGGGTGTGCTATCTTGAATGATTGCTTTAAGGTAAATGTCTCTCAAGTGATTTAGTGTTAACATTTTAATTTATGAACTGATTTCCGTGGACTAGGAAACAATGCTGTTTGCCATGCTTGACATAATCACTTCCAATTTGGCAACTAGGACTCTGTGTAGCAACCACTATTAATAAATTGGGAAATGGAGGAGCACCAGTAGAAACAAACTGGAGGAGAGGGGGTGTTTATCATAGAGAGAATCATATGGGAGTTTTGGCTTCCACATTTTCTTCTATTTCATGATTTGTTTTCTCCCTTTAAGTAGGATTAAGAGTCTGGTACAATTATAAATGGGAGTTTGTGTTTTGTTTATGTATCACATATTTCTCAGCAAATATCAAAATAATTTTATCACTCTGGGTATTCTTTTTACCCTTTATCTTCTTACAAGTACAATTTAAAATGATTGTATAGAAAGTTGCTTCTATGGCTTTGGCAACAAAACTTCCTCCTTTCATTCTTTGTTAGCTTTAGCTGTCTGGAATATTTTGAAGAGTTGTATTGCATATAATTTTTCTTTTTTCTGTTTGATGATATTATGTAGATTTGATTTAATTTTGAAGTCTGAAAGACTCCTTGTATTGTGACAGGGAGATCCTGTATGG
The DNA here is from genome assembly GCF_000004515.6 of Glycine max. Lineage (NCBI taxonomy): Eukaryota > Viridiplantae > Streptophyta > Magnoliopsida > Fabales > Fabaceae > Glycine > Glycine max. The sequence goes on from NC_038244.2 coordinate 23,833,031, forward strand.
GCCATCAGTTCTGACACATTGAACTCTCTTGTGGGTCTTTCTCTCAATTTCTTTTTAATATTGCCTTTCATGAACTTTGGTACGTACCCCTGTTACTCATTATATTGTTTTCAAATTTTCATCATGGAGATTCTTTAATTTGGATGAATTTGTAAGCATTTCAATGTCAGATAAGAATAACCGATGCTCTTGTGATTTTTACCTTTTCCTATTATATTTCCATTGTTCAATAAACTATATTTTGGTCACTCTTTAATAAAGAGAAGAATTTGTATGACAAGATTAATGTTCTTTGAATCCTTTCCTCCTTTTATATATCAAAATTTACATTGGAAACCTTTTATATTTACATGTAGCATGGATAGTGTTGTGCATGGCTCATATTTTATGGGCTGGACAAATGTTGGAGTAGAGCGTAAATGCCACCTATTGTTGGGTTATGAAGCGGGTTGGGGGTGTGGGTAAAGCATGCGGTGCGTGTAATATTATATATTGTGATGTAACCCTATTATTTATGAATAAATAAAAATAGTCACCCTGCTACTGAGAGCGTAGGCCCACTTGCCGAACCTCATTAAATCTTGTGTTTGCGTATGTGCATGTGATTTCTCTCATTCCCTTTAGAATTTTGGTTGCTATTGCTGATAACTAGTATAAGATGGTGCTTAACTCTAGGGCCAAATTCGAAGTGGGGAAGTTTGAAGAAACTAGGAATTTTAGATTGTGGTAAAGACGAGTTAAAGATTTGTTTTCATGACAAGGTCTTTTGAAGGCGCTGCACAAATCAAAGCCTAATAATATGGAGACTTTGAATTGGGAGGAGTTGCAAGAGAGGGTTGCGGCAACCATACGCTTGTGTTTGGCAGACAAGGTTCTCTATCACATGATGAAGTGGAGTTGAAGTCTCCGAGGGAGGTATAGAAGAAATTGGAGAGTCAATACATGTCGAAATTGTTAATAAACAAACTGCTTCTGAAGCAAAAACTGTATGGGCTGAAGTTGCAAGAGGGATCAGATCTCCAACAACATGTGAATGCCTTAAATCAAATTATCAGCGACCTAGCAAGGCTGGATGTAAAGAATGAGAACGAGGATAAGACTTGTATTATGTTGTGTTTTTTGCCTTCTTATGAACATTTGGGGACAACCTTAATGTACGGGAAAAATTCAATCAATCTGGATGTGATACAGGCTGCACTCATGTTTACTTTCAACAGAGACAAAATGCAGTGGAGAGTTCGCAAGGCGATGGTTTGTATGTAAAGGGGAAATAGGAACGTGGAAGGACACAAGGCAAGGGTTGTGGTGGTAGGCAAAGGAAGAAGTCCAAGTCCAAAGAACGCAAAAAAACAATGGAGTGCTACAAATGCAACTAGAAGGGACATTTCAAGAGAGATTGCCCAAAGTTGAAGATGTCTACTACAGTGAGGGAGATGTTCTCTCTAGATCATGCAGTCAGTTGACAAATGCATGAATTCTTGATTTCAAATGTTCTTACCATATGAGTCTTAATAGGGAGTGGTTCACCTCATACAGGTCAGACAATTTTGGCAGTGTCTATATGGATAATGACAAAGTGTGTGTTGTTGTTGGAATGAGATAGGTGCAGATTGCTATGGATGATAGTAAAGTGAGAATGTTGTGTGATGTCTGACAAATCCCCGAGTTAAGGAAGATTTGATCTCACTTGGTACCTTACAGGCAAATGGTTTCAGTTAACAGGTTGTGATGAAAGCACAACGAATTGTAGGAAACATTAATAGGCTGTTGCGGAGCACAATTGAAGGCCAAGTTGCATTTGTTAAGTCTGATAATGATGCTACCAAATTGTGGCACATGTTTGGGTCGTCTCAGTGAATGTGGAATGATAGAGCTTCATAAGTGAGGACTTTTGAAAGGAATTCAGAGTTGCAAGTTAGACTTGTGTGAGTACTGTGTGCTTGGGAAATAGGCCAAAAAATTTTGTGAGGAACATGACATTTAGAGACATTTCTGAGTGTGGAAAACACCACAACAAAATGGTGTTGTAGAGAGAATGAATAGGTCCCTTATTGAAAGGGTCTGATGTCTAAGGTTGCAAGTTGGCCTTTCTTAAAGCTTTTTGGCTGAAGCGGTGAGTATGGCATGTTACCTACTCAATCGATCACCACGAGCATGATTGGATGGGAAAGTTGCAGAGGAAGTTTGGACAAGTATCCTTGTTGCTTTTAATAATTTGAGAATATTTGTGTCCTGCTTTTGTGCATATATCCAGTGATAATAGATCTAAACTTGATTCAAAGTCGAAAAGGTGTTTTTGTAGGTTATTCCCAAGGTGTGAAGGGGTTCAAGTTTTGGGATCCAATTTCTAAGATGGTGATCAGTAGGGATGCAGTGTTTGATGAGCCGTCCATGTTGCCGGAGATAGTTAATACAACTATGTTAGTGTCTGATGGAGCTTCCCCTAGCTCCATGGAGGTTCAGGTGGACCTAGAGTAGCTGTTGGCAATTCTTGAGAGGGTAGAACCATGCAGTCCAAGACTTGAGGCGACACCCACACCTTAGCCTGGATCTGAGTCTAGGTGGACTGCATCAAGAGTACAATCTTGTCAAAGATGGAAATCATCGCACCATTAAACCCGTTGTCCGATATGGGTTTGAAGAATTGGCTAAACTGACTGCTTTTGCAATTCTTACTAGTGCTGGAGATCCTTCTCCCTTCAAGAGGCTATGAACAGCCAGGAGAAAGCCAAATGAATGGGTGCTATGGTGGAGGAGATGGAGTTTGTACAGAAGAATCAGACATGGGAGCTAGTTGAGCTTCCTGTGGGCAAGAGAGTCATAGGGTGCAAATGAGTGTACAAGAAGAAACCTTCAGTATTAGAAAAAGGGGAAAAGTTCAAGGCTCGCCTAGTTGCAAAGGGATATACACAACAAAAGTTCAAGGCTTTGCCCAGTCGTGAGACACACTTTTATCAGGGTGGTGCTAGTCTTGGTAGTCAGTCATGACATGCACTTGGAGCAGATGGATATGAAGACAGTCTTCACAGTGATCTAGAAAGCAAATTTACATGGAGCAGTCAGAAGGGTTCAGTAAAGCTGGATCGGATCGGTTGATTTTTAAGTTGAAGAGGTCTCTGTATGGATTGAAGCAGTCTCCAAGGTAATGATACAAACGGTTCGATTCCTACATGCTTCGGATTGACTACAGACGATGTGCATATGATTGTTGTGTTTATGTGAGAAGCCTTGATGATGCTCGGGAAGATTCACACTTCAGAGTATGCAATCACAACTGACAAGTTCAAGCATTGCTTGGACTTGTCGAATGTTGCTGAGTGTTAGATGTGATAGGACCCTCAACCCAAGAAATCAAGGTGGAGATTGTTGTGCATGGCTCATATTTTATGGGTTGGACAAATGTTAGAGCAAAGCGTAAAGGCCACCTATTGTTGGGTTATGAAGCAGGTTGGGGGTGCGGGTAAAGCCCGTAGTACGCTTAATATTATATATCGTGATGTAACTCTATTATTTATGAATAAGAAATAGAAACAGTCACAGTACTCGAGGATGTAGGCACACTTGTCGAATCTCGCTAAATCTCGTGTTTGCGTATGTGTGTGTGATTTCTCTCATTTCCTTTGAAATTTTGGTTACTATTGCTAACAGATAGTTTCTGTGGCCATGACTTACAACTGGCTTGTATATTATATTCCTCCAGGATCCTAGCAGAAAAGTATTGTATTCAATCATATTCTGTATCTAGGTTCATGTGGAAGTGTTTGCTAATTACTTGTTGTGAAGCATTTAGATTGACAAGGACATAGGTGCTTACTGAATTCTAAGCATTGTCGGACATGAACATGGCATGTGTTTGTGTATTTTGAGAAAAAAAAAAGATTCATATACACACGAGCTTCAAGATTTATAATATCTTGATGTATGCCATATGTGCCAAAATAAAATTGAAAAGTTGCAGGAAATGAAATTAGTACATGACAAGAAAACCCTGCATTGTTTTTTTATTATAAAAAGTTGCATATTTAATCTGTGTTATTTTTATTTCAAATTTTAAGTGACTGTTTCCACACTGCCACACCATGTCAGCCATATTTGACCCAAGAAAAAAATCTATTTCTTAATTGAACACATGCTATAAGCATGTTATGCCTAGCACACTTGTTCAACAATTGGACATGGCACCAAGATGATGTATCCATGATTTATTACTTATGAATAATAGCAAAGTATCCATGATGTTCTTGGAGTTGATTACAAATGTATGGTTTGGCTATATTCTTTCTTAATGTATAGGGTTATTTAGCACAAAAGCAACATGTTTAACATGGCTACCTTATTAGTATTTGTCTTTTTTGTCCCCATAATGTTTTAAAAGTTGCCTCCACTATAAGTATGATCAAGTAATTTTCAGACGCACTAAATAATCATGCGAAAAGAATAGTTAAGAGAAGATTGTCTGCTATTAATATTTATGAATATTATTTAAATAAATGGACACATGTTCATAAGGTAATGAATGGTTGAATGAAATAAAGAAAGAAATTGATCTTTTATTTTAAGTATGATTAAGTAAATTTCAAACACATTAATAATCACACGTGAAAAGAATATTTAAGAAATTGATTACTTGGTTGCATATTTATGAATGATTGATACTAAAAGAAATAAATTGTGATAATCTTTTATATTTCTGTTTTGGTTTATATATTGCTTTAATCCCCACTACCCAAAATTTTTAATCCATTATTGCATTGAAGTCAGCTATTTTATTCAAAGTCTAACTGAACTAAACTTTGATCTGCTTCTTTTAAGAATAACAGGGAACATATATACTGCTTTTGTGGTTTTTTAAGAAATTTATTAGGGTTATTTTTGCACTTCAATGATTTCTGCACTGACCATTTTGGCAGAGTAGTTGGAATTCGTCTGATTGATGCGCCAGTTCTTCATCCTGTAAGTGTCATTGCTCAATTTTGGCACCAAATACACTCATTTGATGGAACAATCTCCCTGATTTCGGACAATTTTCTTGCTTCAGATGTCCGAAGGACTATTCAATTTTGTGATTGGCTGGACGTTCATGTTTGCCCCTTTGCTGTTCACAGATCGCAACAATGATAGATATAAAGGGTCTCTAGATGTACTCTGGGGCCTGCAAATGTTCCTGACAAATAGTATGTCTGACAAATCTCTCTTGCATGACAAGTCTGTTGATTATCTTTTCATAGAATATCAACCTTCCAGTATATGAAAGAGATAAAATGCTTAAATCTCAACTTATTTTTCCTTTACAACTTCTTTTTGATGATGCCAGCGTTTCTGATCCCATACATGGCTATCCGATTGAATGATGCTGATGATGAGAGTGTTACAAGAAAACTTTCACAGTTTGGCTCAGTGATGACAAATGGTGCTCCAATTGTTGGAGTGATTGGTGGGAGTGCATGCATTGTATCTCTATTGTGGGCTCTTTTTGGTCGAATGGATGCAAATTTTGGGGGCATAGCAGATAGATGGGACTACTTGGTGGGTTATCTTGGATCAGAAAGGCTGGCTTATGCTTTCATATGGGATATATGTCTTTACATAATTTTCCAGCCTTGGTTGATTGGAGACAACCTCCAGAATGTCCAGGAAAACAAGGTTGTTGTAGTGAAGTATCTTAGATATGTACCCGTGATTGGCTTAATTGCGTATCTATTTTGCTTGGACCCTAAAGAGGTCTGATTATTGTGTTTGGATGATTAGTTTACTTTACACCTTTCAGTTAAAAGTTACTATCTCTTGAACATTTTGAAGTTGAATTTCACGTTTTGTTGGGGGGTGGGGGCTCAAATTACTTGTTGGCCTCAAGTTTAAACTTTTGGTATGTAAGTTTGTTAAATATTTGGAGGGATATTTTTGTCAAAGATGCAATAATGTATTTTGTGATTTGTAATGTAACTTTAACAATTAAAAAGAAAAAACTCTATTTTTTTATTTCTTAAACAGTAATCTTGCACTACCTTACGAAACATAGAGAAAGGGAAGAAATGTGAATTTCAAGACATTTGGTGTTATTTAAAGGAAAAAGAAAATGTAGGACATAGAACTATTCAAATTTCTTGAACTCTTAGTAGGAAAAACTTTTTAGGGATTTACTATTTCCACTATCAATAATTCTATTGGCATTACCAATCTTTGGGAAATTCTTCTTTTGTCCACTCACTAAATTCCTTCCCCTTGGCCCTTTTTTTCCCCCCTCTCCTTTCCCCCCCCCCTCTGACTTCCCAATCCCCCCCAATCGGCCACCACCACGACCCTACTCCCATCCTCCATCATCGCTTGACCCCACCCCTATCCACCAAACATTGTTGTCATAGATCCACACTTCGACGTCTAGATCCATGCCCCATCCCACATCATCAAAGATTTGTGTGCCCCACCCTGTGACACTTTGAATTTGTGTTGAATTGTGTTGTTTTGTGTCTTTGTTGTTGAATCTATATTGTTTGGGATGGATAGATGGTGTTTTGGGATGATGATTAGAATCATTGACGTTGAGCAAACAATGAAAATTTAATTATGTTGTTGTACACTACAACAAAATCATATTTTTGTTACTTTTTTTTCACCTCCTAAATAACAATAAAAATATGATTGTTATACAAGAGTACAACAATATCGTGTATCTGTTGTTAATCATTTTTTTTTACTCCCATATAGGCAATGAAAACATGATTTCGTCGTCTAAGGGGTAATTTTGGAATACAGCTAAAAGGCACCACGTGGTAGTGTCATTAGCAATTGTCGTAATGCCAATATTAACACCCAACATTTTTTGGTGATATTCTCTTAGGCCCAAGAAGGTGTTGGTCAATAGGCCCACGTAGCTATATCGAAGAGGGATAAAAGAGACATAACGTTGGCCATCCCCCTGAAGGAATTCATTAGTTAATTAAAAGAATTTTATTATTAGTAGTAGTACTAAAGTGCATGATTATCAAAATTGCGGTTTAACTCAAAATCATATGAGTTTATGATTCCATAGTGTCTCCATGAGTTAAATCGTGAGCAAAATCACAAATTGAGTAGAATTGATAGTAAACTTGAAAGAATTGGACCAAACTTGGAGTTAAGTTATGAACTTCAGTTTTTTATGTTATTTATAGGTTTATACAAAGAAGAGAAATCATTTGTATTAAAAGAATATGAATGACTTACTTTATGTGATGTACTTTGAAGTTGAAAAGTAGACAAATAAAAAAAGTTGTTGCTTGATCTTCCATTTGAAGATATGGAATATGATGATGAGTGGATAATAAAAGAGAGAGATGATATTTTTGATGAAGATGATGTCCAAGTTGGACAACCTCTAGGTGAAAGTGGTAGTAGAAGTAATATTGACTTTGTTGGAAGAAGTTTAAGTGATCCAACTTTGGATGCATTTGATATTGACAATTTGGTTTAGAATAACAATGTTGAAGATCACTTCTCAACTGAGGAAGAGCTTAAAGATGATGGAGATGAAGATGATGGTGGTGGTGGTGATATTGAAGATGATTTAATAAGATGATTGATGGACATTTAAACCATTTTTATGTTTTTTAAATGCGTTTATTTTAAGAATTTATGTTTTGTATTATATGAATTTATGTTTGATTGGGTGTGGACTATGTTAGTTTATTAAAGTTTTTTATTTTGATTTATTTTAGAGTTGAAATATTTAGTTATGATTATACATATAGGAATATTAATATATTTTTTATATTGAGTAAAATCTTACCAATTTATAAATCGATTATACGACTTGAGTTTGCATGTTCTTCACAAGTTTGCGTAGAATCGCGAGTTTGACAATCTTGCTAGAGTGCGTGATAGTACCAGAGTGTGACTATGCCATGCAAGTGTTAATTATTTTTATATAAATATTTCTATAAAATAATTTTAATATATAAATATTTTCTTAAAATATGCATTAATAATTAGTTATAAGTAAAATATAATATTTTAAATTATTAAATATTTTCATTTATCATAAATATATAGTTGATTACATATTTAATAGATTATGATTTTTAAATACAATAATTGAGAAACATAAAAAAATAATCATATATTAAGAAACGTAGTAATTAAGTGATTTTAAAGTTCTTAGTTATAATAAAAAAGTATTTTGTTTTTAAAATGACATTTTAGCTATATATTTTTAAATTAAAATCTAAATTCAAACTATGCATATGATGAACGAAATAAATTTTTGACAATGCTATAAAATATATAAACTTTTCAAAATTTAAAATTTTAAAAAATTTGAATTGGGTATTATGAACTAAAAATAATAAGAATTTTTTGCTTACATATCAACCATGTATATATCATAAAGTATAATTATTTTTAAATTATTAATTATTATTTTGAAGTATAAATATTTTGTTGAATATCCAATTACTTATTATTTTAAAATAAAACATGGGGAAAATTAAAATTTAGAATAAAAAAATATTACTCAGACGTGTGGATAGTAACTTTAATATTTATGTTATTTCCTGCTTCACTTTACTTAACATGAAAATCGATAAATTAATAATGTTAATTAAAATATGATATTTAAAAATATGAATTTCATAGCTTTTAGAATTTATCCACCTAGAAAATGTAATTTATTTCATTGAATTTTTTTTTATAAAAAAAGTAAGATTTTTTTATTATAATTTTTTTTAAGAAAATAGCTTACATTCTAGGACCATCTATAACATGTATGGACCTTTGATATGATGATCTTACAGTAAATCTTCAGCATTGAAATGGGCATGCCTGATATGAAATTCATATTTTGACATGTATGGTATTTGTTGAGATAAAATATCCAAATTAGGACACACATGATGAATGAGGAGAACGGGAGAAGGTACAATGGATAATATAATGTATTTGTTGTTGTAATTTTTTTTACCATCGCACTATGAGAATAACGCTCAATTTATCGCTTTTATTTTTCATCTTGTTATTAAGTTGTTCACATTTTGTTTATTATTTTAGCATCACACTATTGGAATAAAACTCAATTTATCGCTTTTATTTTTAATCATGTTATTTATTCTTCAGTTTGAAATAATATAGGTTTAATTTTTAAAAAATATAGATTAAATAAAATTTAAAATTTTTTTCATTAATAAATTAATAATTACTGAATCATGAATAAAATATTAAAATTAGGATCTTCTATTTAATGATTATTTGAACATAATTCTTGGCAGAAATTATCAACATAAATGTATTAAACGTTAATATAATAATAGACACAAAGGTTAAAAAATCTCATATTAAATAATATAATTATGACCAATACATAATATGTCTATTCTTTATTAAATAAATTTATTAATAAAGAATTATCCTTAGCATATATGTATTACGTAGTATTATGTTAAATAAATCATACCACAATTTTATACCAAGCATAAGGTATATTACAAAAAGTCTCAAGCAAAAATCACAAATTAAAATTATGAAACGCCAAATTTTGTAAATATATAAATATGAACAACCTAAAAAAGTATTATGTAACAACAATTCATATCCAACTAAAATTAGTTATCACATTGAACGAGAGCTCATTCATACCAATATTAAAGTAAAAAAAAAAAATAAAAATGCAACAATAGTTCATGGATCACTTTAACTGAAAAATAAGGGTTCATATTTCATCAATTTCATGTAGTAAATTAGTCTTTTTTTTGGCACAGGGAAATAAATAAAAGCAGAAAAAAATTGTTTCCATGTATATATCTTATAAATGTTCTAAAGTATCATAAAGCACGCTCTAGGGAGGCTGAGACGAACTCACAAAACCATTGTATCTGTAAGAGAATGTTGCACCACCATTTTCTTTTTTTTGAGTCTTTACTTCATCTTAATAATTGAAATGGCAAACATTATAAAATATTGTTAAAATACACACTAACTTAAAAGTTACATATACAATAAAAAGATGAAGATTCAGTAAAAAAAAAAAAAAGAAACAAAACGGAAATGTTTTGAAGAAGACTTCATAGATGACACTCTTAAACTTTATGTTTATGGTAAACACGTTACATGAGAAGAAGATGAAAAGCAAAACTGTAAAATTTAGATTACATAGATGAAGACGACACTCTTGAACTCTACAATGCAGTCAAAATTAAAAATCACATCACATCAAATTACATTACATGAGAAGAAGAAATTGGCGCACGTAAGGTGTATTATTTACTCAATATATTTATAACAATTATTGAATATTTTGAAAATGGAATGATTTGAATGTTAAAATCAATAATATTACAAATTACGAATTACCTGAATTACCTTAATTGGAATATATTTTAATTTTAAATCAGAATAGAAAATAATGGTATCGCTTAATCTAAATCCATATATAGTAATTTGTTATTATCAGGGTCATTCATTATGTTAGTATTTAAGGAAGTATAATAATTTTATATCCGATAATAAAACTTGAGCATTAATAATATTTGAAATAGATTGGACTTACACCAATTAATAATTAAAATTATTTTTTCTAATTATTATATTTAATTTATTAATTGACCATTCAATTTCAATAATTCAATATTTAATTTATTTATTCAATAATTTAATTTATCAATTGACCATTAAATATTTAATTTGATATTTTGTTCCAATATAATTATTTTCATTTTAAATTAAATTATTTACAAAAATATTTTCCATACTAATGTATTTTTATTAAATACTGATACTAAATATAAAGATGATTGTGAAATTGTGATGAATCAGAAGATAAAATAAAAACTGAATTGCAATTATTTATTGTAAAATATGATTTATAACAATTACTTTAATTATAATTACAATTATAAAAATATTTGTTTGCAATAAATTAATCATGTATTATTTATAATAATTATTTTCTTTAATTATACGTATAATTATAAGAAAATATTGATTGCAATTAATTAATCAATATTTGAATTTAAAATTAAAAAATATATATTTAGAGTTCAGAGAAGACCGCCTGTAAACATTTTATATAAAAATCATTTTTGTATGTATATATTATAGACTATAGATAGATTAGATTAATTTGGGTAGGTTATAATTTTTGAATTTAAATTAATTGTGTATGTAAACTACTTCATAAATTTGAATAATATATAAGTGATATAGGTCATCGGTGTAGTTAATTTTTGTAAATTAATATATTAATTAATATATGAGACGTGTCGTACAAACTTATCTCTAATCATCACGTATACCCCAATTTGATTGTCATGTGGATACAAAATCAAAGAAATTATTCACAAATTTTATTATATTGGATTAGATTAATACTGCTAGGAATAACTCATACATATGTTTAACCAATAGAGTTAAACTCTATTTTTTCATTAATTTAAAAGCTTTGTTATCATTAAGACTTATTTTCACTATAGTTAGTTGTTAATTCCGGTTGCACTGCTACAAAAGGATTCTTTTAAGACACATGTTTTACTACAGTTATATAAAAATCGATGTTATATGTAAAACAGTGAAAATTTTGTAAATAACTACAATCTTTAAAGACGGTTTTCTTAACATTGTTTTTGAAAATGTTGGTTTTCTTAAACAATCGACTTTAAATACTAGATTTTAAAGATGATTTTGAAAACCCGTCTTCATGGAAAGGGTTTTCCTAACATTTTAATTTCATTCACACTGTCTTTCTCTCACTCGTGCCCTCCAACTCCTTCCAAAACCTAGTCTCCTTTAAATCCACCATCTCTGCCAACCCCTTCCACGCCCTTTTCTTCCTCAACCCCTACCGCCCCCGCGACCCCTTCATCGCCGTCGCCCTTCACCGTGCAGCAATAGTCTAGTTCTGCAACGACCTATGTCTCCTCGACAACGAGCGTTTGTAGAGGTATATAACAAAGAGTGTCTCGGAACCGAAAAGGAGTATCGTTGTTCTGTTCCTGTTGATAGAGATTTTGTGGACATCGAAATTGAGAACTGCGTCCGCTTGCAACACCTGTTTCAAATTCAAAGAATGATTTACACGAAAGAGATGAAGGAGAGCTTGAGTGGACAGGACAACCGCAATGCATTTATGAACCTTATTTTGGGGAAGGATCATGGTCTTTTCTACATCAAAAATCTCTTTATCGAGGAATTGGCCTGGTAAGTTGTGTGTGCTTGTATTTTTTTTGCAATAGTTGTGTTTTCTATTCAGAACTTATAATGAGTGGCTTCCGATTTCAATAAGATGCAATGGATGTACTGGATGTTTGCAATTCGGTAAAGGTCGAAGACTTGGGAGAGATGATGTTGATGCTCCTTCTCGTCTTCCACTACTTAATAATGTTTACTATCGAGATTTACTTGGTGAATATGGAGCCTTTTTTGCAATTGCAAACAGGATTGACCGTTTACACAAAAATGCTTGGATTGGATTTCAGTCGTGGAGACCAATAACAAGGAAGGTATATGATTGTTTTTCATCTCTCATTTCTTTGGAGATCTGCATCTTTATATTCTTTTTCATCTGCGAGTATATTGGATTTGGTTTTAATAAATATTAATTTTATCCTTGTCACTCATTTTTTGTTTGAAGGATGTGGACTTGTGATGCTAATTTTATATTACCTTTTCACTGTAACTTATTTATAGAGGTATTAATTGTGGGTATAATAAGGCATTTAAAGCTAGAGATTCTTTGTCTAATTAGAGGTTTTGAAATTGTGGATATCATGACTGCCTTACAACTCGTGCTCAGAAAATCGCTGGCTTATGGTGGTCTTGCACGTGGCCTTCATGAAGGTGCAAAAGGGATCGAGAAGCATGCTGCGCAACTGTGTTCTAGCAAAAGACTGTGACCAGCCTGACTATGTTAAATTGGCTAAGGCCCTTTGTGTAAAGCACAATGTTAGCTTGTTGACAGTTCCATGTGCAAAGACCCTTGGAGAATGGGCTGGTGTAAGTGTCATTGACAGTAAGCCATGTTGATTTCATTCCTTTGGGGAATTTCATTTACTTTTTGTTGGTCAATATTTAATATTGATTATGACTATTCTATATTCAGAGCAAAGTTAGAGTAAAAAAGGAGTGTTTCAAGGAGTGGTCTAGGTGTAGAAATTCTGAAACTTGGGATAAGTATAAGATAACTAGAAATGAAACCAAAAAGGCGGTGAGTGAGGTAAGAGCCCAAGCTTTTGACGGACTATACCAAGCTCTAGGAACCAGGGACGGAGAAAGATCTATATATAGGCTTGCTAAGGGTAGAGAGAGGAAGACTAGAGATTTGGATCAAGTAAAGTGTGTTAAGGATGAAGAAGGCAAAGTCTTAGTGCATGAAAAAGATATCAAGGAAAGGTGGAAGGCGTATTTCCACAACTTATTTAATGATGGATATGGATATGACTCTAGCAGTCTAGACACAAGAGAAGAGGACCGGAACTATAAGTACTATCGTCGGATTCAGAAACAGGAAGTAAAGGAAGCGTTGAAAAGAATAAGTAACGGTAAGGCGGTGGGGCCAGACAACATACCTATTGAAGTGTGGAAAACTCTTGGAGATAGAGGTCTTGAGTGGCTCACCAAACTCTTTAATGAAATTATGAGGTCAAAACGCATGCCGGAGGAATGGAGGAGAAGCATGTTAGTGCCAATCTATAAGAACAAGGGGGATATACAAAACTGTGCAAATTATAGGGGAATCAAACTCATGAGTCATACCATGAAATTATGGGAAAGAGTGATCGAACGGAGATTAAGAAAGGAGACTCAAGTTACTGAGAATCAATTTGGTTTCATGCCGGGAAGGTCGACCATGGAAGCGATTTATTTATTACGGCGGGTGATGGAGCAATATCGCATGGACCAACAAGACTTGCACTTGATTTTTATTGACTTGGAGAAAGCGTATGATAGAGTGCCTAGAGAGATTTTGTGGAAAGCTCTAGAGAAGAAAGGGGTTAGGGTTGCATATATTCGAGCTATCCAAGATATGTATGATAGGGTATCGACTAGTGTTAGGACACAGGGTGGAGAGTCAGACGATTTTCCCATCACAATTGGTTTGCATCAAGGGTCAACCCTTAGCCCCTACCTTTTTACCTTAATTCTGGATGTCCTCACGGAACAAATCCAAGAGATAGCGCCGAGATGCATGCTTTTTGCAGATGACATAGTCCTCCTTGGAGAGTCGAGGGAGGATTTGAATGAGAGGTTGGAAACTTGGAGACGAGCTCTAGAAACACATGGCTTTCGCCTAAGCAGAAGCAAATCGGAGTATATGGAATGTAAGTTCAACAAAAGAAGGAGGGTTTCTAACTCAGAGGTGAAAATAGGAGACCATATTATCCCTCAAGTCACACGGTTTAAATATCTTGGGTCTGTAATACAGGATGATGGAGAAATTGAAGGGGATGTGAATCATCGCATTCAAGCAGGATGGATGAAATGGAGAAAAGCATCGGGGGTGTTATGTGATGCAAAGGTACCGATCAAGCTAAAGGGAAAGTTTTATTGGACTGCGGTAAGACCGGCGATTTTGTACGGAACAGAATGTTGGGCGGTCAAGAGCCAACATGAGAATAAAGTAGGTGTAGCGGAGATGAGGATGTTGCGGTGGATGTGTGGTAAGACTCGACAGGATAAAATTAGAAACGAAGCTATTAGAGAGAGGGTTGGAGTAGCGCCTATTGTAGAGAAGATGGTGGAAAATAGACTTAGGTGGTTTGGGCATGTAGAGAGAAGACCGGTAGACTCTGTAGTAAGGAGAGTAGACCAGATGGAGAGAAGGCAAACAATTCGAGGCAGAGGAAGACCCAAAAAGACTATAAGAGAGGTTATAAAAAAGGATCTCAAACTTAATGATTTGGATAGAAGTATGGTACTTGATAGAACATTATGGCGGAAGTTGATCCATGTAGCCGACCCCACCTAGTGGGATAAGGCGTTGTTGTTGTTGTATGACTATTCTATATTTATGCCTTCCAATGGATTAATTTATGCCATTGCTTTTGTGTTTTAATTTTGGTGGACTTTCTCCCTGCAGTTGTGCAAGATTGATTCGGAAGGAAAAGCTAGGAAGGTTACTCGTTGCTCCTGCAATTGTGCAACAATGACAACAAGCTTGCATCAGTTGAGGCTCATGTTCTTCTTGCTCCATGAGTAATTGTCTTTATTTAAATTGGTCAATCATTGATAGCTTTGTAGCATTCTCCTAGTCTTGATAGTACATTTTGGCTCTTCTCTCTTTATAGTTGAAATATCACAAGATTGGAAGGGAGAAAGAATACTTGCCACAAGTTGGTCAATGGAACATGATGAACAAGGTTGCCTTATACTTTAAAATATTATAGTTACACTATAATTTTTTTAGGTGAAAAAAAAATGAAAAATACTTGTTCCTAATCGAATGTAATTCTAGTTATTTCAATGCAGAAAGTTATAAACAGAAGCACTGTAAGATATTGGGCATGTAATTCTAGTGTTGGGTTTTCAATAATAGGCATGAACTTATTTGTTATAGTCTTATAGACCTTGATTATTGGTATATTAGTATTTTCACTATTTTCTACTTTTTATTGTCAAAGTTCACACTATTTTACTAGATATTCCATAATGTGTGCCTACCCTTGGGTGTATACATCAGTTTTCTGAGTATGTTCACGTCTAGGAATATCTCTTATTCCTTACAATATATGGCTGCAATTTAAACGTGAAAGTTGGATAAGAAGGATTCATGAATTGAAAGTTAAGATCGCCCTTGTAAATTGTTATGTAAAACTCTATTTTGTGCAATCAAAAAATTTAGTGAGTTTTGACGGTCTCATCTAAATTGCAAGATACAGTTAGCTTTAGACCTGCATATGTCCATGGCTTTGATGCTTCACTATGTTAAAGGCCTTTCTTGATCTAATTTGTATACAGTTAATTAAGAAGGAATTTTACTAAGCAATCCTTCAAGCATCTTGTCGGTTATGTTCTATGCATGTCTAACTGTCTTGCTATTCATTTTGAGTCTTGAATCTTAAGGAATTTATATTTTTATTTCAGTGGACACAATCTTGTGAGAAAATTCTAATTTTTGTGTTTGCCTTTGCAGTATCCTCCTTGTTACAAGAACATGAGTTTCTGGATCAATGAATCATTCACCGAAAACAATCTTGTGAGAATATTTTTGTTTTCCCTTGACCAAATGTCACTTAAATGGATAACAACATTATATGAATTACAACTCTTCCAAACTTGTCATAGAAGATAAAATACTCCATCAGTTTTCTTGTTCCCTTTTCAAATATTTGCCTTGTAACAACCTTGCTTCCATCATGCAATATGTGGTTCACAAGTACCATTGCGTCATGTTGGTTGATCTTGGAGAAGCCTCATGAAAACTTTCAATATTATCTTACCATTTTTTTAGTGTGGTCATCTTTGACACATAGTTTGGACTACTAGTTTCCTTACATTTTTGTGTTGAGCAGGTGTAAATCTTACGAGAAGGCCAAGAAGAAAATGACAGTTTCGGAGGCACCTAATGTTCTTACTATTGCAATAAAGATATTTTAGGTATGTCAGACCCTAATTTCGTCTGAGGAAAGCTTTTATCTTTCGACACCTGTTGCAATGCAAGGTTGAGGGATCACTTAAATTAATTGTCGGATCCAGGAATGAAAACCACAAGGAAATGGACAAAATAGTCATTTTATGGAATTTTTTGGGCCCAAGCTCGCCCAGGCTAGCATCTAGCTCGCTTGGGCCATGAAATATCTTCAACCTTAAGTAACCAGCTCGCCTAGGCGAGATGTTACCTTCAAGGCTAAGTAACTAGCTCGACTGGGTGAGCTCCAACTCGCTTGGGCGAGCTTCCCCTACCCCAAATGGCTCTTTCCTATAAATAGCCATGAAGGGGAAGGGGAAAAGGGTTTAGAGAGTTTAGAGAGGAAGAAAAAAGAAGGGAGAGGAAGGAAAAAGAAGAAAAGCGAAATCGAGGCACTGCCAAATCGCAACTGATGATCATTCCCTACATCGCTTCTCTTGCTAGCCTGGTACCCTGTTCAACAACTGATTAGTTCTTCTTCCTTTTCTTTTCTTAAGAGTTGAATGTAATCCATGTACCCTTATGGGTCCTCTCTGATATTATGTATGTATTCATCTTCTCCCCTTTATCGTTGGTAATTTTGTTTCATTTGTAAGGTTTAATTCTAGCTGATCACCAATGTCGTGAAATCGTTTTCTTTTCTTTTGTGAGACTAGAAACTAGTAAAAAAAACAAATAAAGGAAATCAATTCACAACCAAACTTCTCTTTATCAAATATCTCTTGAGATCGTTTCAAGGTCTAACGCCTTAACGACTCCATCCGCTTTTCAAAATTTAAAATGTTGTTTCAAGGTCCCACACCTTAACGAATCTTTGTTCACAAATAAAATAAATCTTTCGAAAAACATAATCAATTTAACACACAAACATTCAGACTAAAAGAACTACGTAGGTTTGATTTCCTCATCGCACCTGGGGATACGTAGGAGCAAGGGCAACACCCTTGTCGACTCAACAAAAATTAATATATATATTATATATATATATATATATATATATATATAATAAAAATAAAAAATAAAAAATAAAAAATAATAAAAGCAATTCACCGTTCTTGGGAAAATAAATAATTTTGAAGTCACGTGCACACTCGACTAAAGGCTGTCGTCCCTTGTGATGGGCGCGTGGGGTGATAATACCTTAACTATGCGTAAACAACTCCCGAACCCTTATTTTCAAAATTCACAAACCATTTTTTGGTTTTTCTAATGTTTTCCTCAAATAAACGTTGGTGGAAACTCCCACTTGTTTTCTTTTTAGAAGGTGCCTCTTTTATTTTCTTTCGCCGTCCCGTCGTGAGGTAAGTTGCGACATATGGCAACTCCATTAGGGACTCGTTAGAGAGTTAAGCCATTTGATCAGTGTGCAATTTTATTGTGACTTTTTCTTTATTTATGTTCCATTTTCTCTTTTATCCTTTGTTTTGTTCATATTTGTATATAATCTTTGCCATGTTATTGCCTCTTGGTGTGTATCTGTGTATCTATTAATTTCGTAGTTAGAAATAATTTGTGCCATTGAATCCTTGGGTAGACGACATGTGATGTGCTTGTTGTATCTACTTTGGAATTTTCTGTTTTCTTGGTAGGTAAGGTTGGTTAATTCTTAGGTTGCTCTGTTCACACGTGGCACCTACACTTTTTGCACACACTTTGAGATATTAGGCCCTATACCCGGGTTTGTGTGAGCCATAGGGAGTAGAGGTCGATCTGTGGTCATGCTGGGTCTCCAACTCGCTTGATAACAATGAAGCCTCGTCTAGACTTTTCCTTTTTTGGTGATGCATTGTTGCTAGTAGCCTCTACCGCCATGGTGTTGTTACCTAAGATGATGATATCTCAAGAGGCCGATAGAGTTACATGAAACTACCCTTGGGAGTTGTCACTAGATAGTGAACTTTTGGATCCTTTCCATTAAGTTCCTGAATTAGGGACACAGAGCAAACTCACCATGTCTTGTTTCCTTGATCGCATCATGCATCTCTTCATAGCGTCATAATGGACATATCATTCTTGTATCTACCATTTGTCATATTCACGCATTGCATTTTGCATAAGCCATTACATTGTCATACATATTCGTTTAGCATGTTTTTGTTCCGCCAATGACATACCTTCTGTTGTCATTAGTCGCATTTTATGTTCACTCATGCATATTCCTGCCATATAGTTGTTCATGCCTTGCGTTCTTTTCTTCTTCCTCAAAGTCACAATGAAGCGTGAAAGTCTACACCACATTCTTAGTTACATGTGTTAGGTACCATGATGATAGCTATAAACAAACCATGTTGGGATTATACACTCATTTCTCTTGAAAAATGATTGAAAATCACGTGAACATGGTACCTAATGCATTATTAACTAGGAAATGATGGTTCTTCGGGCGTCTCATGTCAATCTTATAATTACATTTGTCATGCATAACATAAGTATGCCCTAATCATTCATCTCTATGATAGGTTGTCGAAGTATTGACAATCAAAATTTCTATTCCTTGGATTATGGGGTCGAACCATGCATATGCTTTTAAGGAAAGGTTTTCATCAAGTCAAGGTCAAGTATGGAAGTAACCAGCTTGCAAAAGTTGGGGGCAGAAGATGGATCGAGTTTACATAACTTCTTTGGCTATTGCCAACACATGATTGAGTTAAATAATTTACAAAATTAGGGACTGTTGATGTCCATGTTTTATTTCTAGATGCACTTTGACTCTGACAAGATGTAATAAACAATGTTGTTTTAATGAAAATCTGAATAGGTTCGACTCGATGTTCTATTGAATGTCTTGTGTAAAATTTGCAATGCTTCAACAATGTATCATTCATATACATCCATGCTTATTTTTCTTTTCATATTGGTTGCATTGCTCATTGCATTATTTCCTTGAAATTAGAACTACAATAATTGTAATCAAAAGGAAAGAATGTGCTTTACGGTACCCTTACCGAACGCGTGCCAAAGCTAGAGTGATGAGTGAAATAGAGGAGGTGCAAGAGCAGATGAAGGCCGACACAGAGGCCATGAAAGAACAGATGACCACAATGATGGAGGGCATGATGAGTATGAGAAGGATGATGGAGGTCAATATGGCTATAGTTGTTGCCGCAACTACCACCACAGATGTGGACCCGACTCACCCATCTAGTTTCAATCAAGTAAATCATCTAGCCTTGGATATGGTAGGTCAGGGAGGCGAAGCGTTGGGAAGGGCGGGAGGCCCCCATTTTGTGCAGATTCAGAACAAGCATTCATTCCCACCATGTGGATTGCCTCTTAACTATACACCACCCAATGTTGTACACGCTGCCGATGAGAATGTCGACAACTCCGCACCCATACCCATTGAGAGCCAACAACCCCAATCTGATCATGCACATGTCTCTCTACCCATGGGGGAGACGCATGAAGTACCCCGAGGCTACACTCTAGCCGACTTCGAGCCTTACCTCGGATATGCTATTGAGGGGGGGGGGGACATTTTTTAGTATACCCCCGCCAAATGCTTTGGGGGGGCCTCAATATCGCCCACAACCCCAACCCTTACATTTTGCAATGAAGGAGGTGAAGATTATGCCTTTGCTGACATGGCAGACCTGTGCCTAATGCCCGATGTCATCATACCTCCAAAGTTCAAGGTGCCGAATTTCGACAACTACAATGGGACTACTTACCCCAAGAATCACTTGAAGATGTACTGAAGGAAAATGGGGGCATACGCGAAGGATGAAAAACTCTTGATGCATTTTTTCAAGAGAGTCTGGCTGGGGCAGCTATCACTTGGTACACCAATCTGGAATCTTCCTGGGTCCATTCCTGGAAAGACCTAATGGCTTCCTTCCTCAGGTAGTATCAATACAATTCTGATATGGCCCCAAATAGAATGCGGCTGCAGAACATGTGCAAGAAAGATAATGAATCTTTCAAAGAATACGCCTAGAGATGGAAGGATCTGGCAGCTCAAGTAGCGCCCCTAATAATGGAGAGGGAGATGATAACAATGATAGTGGACACGTTACCAGTGAGAAGATGGTGGGTTACATGTCTTCAAGCTTTGCAGATTTAGTGTTTGCTGGCGAGAGGATCAAAGTGGGTCTGAGAAGAGACAAATTTGATTATACTGCTTTGATGAATAGGAAGCCTGGGGCAAATGGAGAGAATAAGAAGGAGGTAGAAACCAATGTTGTGACTATCGTTCCTACATGGCCAAATTTCCCACTAGCTCAACAATATCAATGCTCAACCAATATCAGTCCTTCTCATTACCCACCACCCTACCAGCCAAGAACACCTAATCGTCCACAAAGGCCTCCCCTAAATCAGCCACAAAACCCGCCTGCTGCACATCTGAGGCCAAACACCACCCTTAATACGAATCAAAACACCAACCAGGGAAGGAATTTTCCAGAAAAGAAGCCTGTAGAATTCACCCCAATTTCGGTGTCGTATGCTAACTTACTCCCATATCTATTCAATAATGCAATGGTAGCCATAATCCCAGCAAAGATTCCTCAACCTCTATTTTCCCGTGGATACAACTCGAATGCAACATGTGCTTATCATGGAGGAGTTCCAGGGCATTCCATTGAGCATTGAATGACCTTGAAACATAAGGTGCAAAGTCTAATTGATGCAGGCTGGCTAAAATTCGAGGAGGACAATTGCTTGTGAATTCTGACGTTGTCGAGCGATACTATGCATGATACTTGGGGCAATTTGAAGGTTGTTGTTAGAAGTCTCCAATGACTCATTAGGATTTTCAAGTTTATGCCATTATTGTAAACAACAGTCACAATGCTAGTAATATGGATAAATTTGATGTCCTTGTCTCATTCTCTCACAATTACATCTTTGCATATTTATTGAACATTCACTGGAATGTGAATGTACATCATTGGCATGTTTGCTCAAGTGACTTGCGCTCCTGAGTTGATTTCTAAGTCTGTTCAATCAGAAATTGCTCATTCTACATGTTTGGTGGGGGTGCCATAAACAATGAGTAAAGTTAAAAAAAACATTTGATTGACAGTGTTTCAAATAAAAAATAAGAAGTATAGATATTCATGTGACCTCATCTTATCATTCTTAAAAGTTGTCTTTTTGAGAGAAAAGTGAGTTGTCAAGAACAAGAGTCATTTGACTTAATCTGTTAATTGAAAATCCTTTAAATATTTCTCGTCCTCGAAAATTCATTTTCGAGAACCTGCATAGTTTCTTCCTTGCTACAAGGTCATGACAAAAGACAATAATAAGTACCTTCGAACCCTACATTGGGGCAATGACAGACACCATGCATGAGCCTCAAGCGAACCTAGGGGCAGATCATAAGTTCTCACCCGGTAGGTTGAAAACCCGAAAGGGCGGCCTAGACAAAAATTAGGGTAGTAAAAAAATAATAAAAAGAAGAAAGAATAAGGAGCGTGTTTATCAGAGATTTGGTCCCAAAATCCAAACTATAAAAGTATCTAGTCAAGATTTGAAATGACACATGACCATGTTTCAACATCCCAAACACTAATTTATCCCTTGTTACCCCCTCCGAGCCAAAGCATATTTGTTTTCTAAAAAAAAATAAAAAAAATAGAAACCTCGAGTAGGAACCACCGCTAAACTGATGGGAAGAGCAATTCAAACAACATATGCATGAAGTTGGGCAACAATAAAAAAAAATATAAAATCCGCCAAAGGCAAGTGAAGAAAAAAAGAGAGACAAAAGATCTCAAAATTTTACAAGAAAGGCACAAAAGTGCAATAAAAGATTAATGTATGAAGCGAATGGGGTAGAACCCAACCCAAAAGGTTGAAATGAATAAAAATGCAAGCAAGGCTCTCAAGATTCTTACTCAATGTAACCTTTAAACACTCTTTGAGCCTCTCTAATCCTTTTTTTTTTCATAGCCCTCTTACCCCCTGACCACGTCACAAGCCTAATAAAGTCCATGTGGATCAAGTAATGACTGATTTTTCTTTTGAGTTTGGATTCTGGAACAAAACCCATATGCTTGTAATTGTAAAAAAAAAAAAGCCTCAAGGTTTACACTTGCACAGTTGAGGAGGAAGCTCATTCGACCAGGGGTTCGTGGAAGATGCCCAAAGACAATTGTGATAGTAGGGTACATCAGATGTGAGTCTCTCATGCAAACTCCTTAGGATTCCTTTCGGATCCAAGGGTAGCCTTCGTTATATAAATTCTTTCGGGATCTGCAATGTCATCAAGTTTCAGCGGGATCAATTGACCCATGACATTACTCTATGATATTTAAATCAGGAAAGTCTCACTTGGTCACATACCAAAGTGTGACAATCCATTGCCATCCTTCCATGGGGCGCACGATCAATCCCAAAGCCTTATGTTTCCTTGCTGTGCAAAATAATAGAAGGTTTTAAACAAAAAGAAAGGGGCAAACCCTAGGACCAATGTTTCAGTTGATTGATTAAATGTCAAATGACTCCACTGTCGTCATCCAAAATTGTCAAGTGATTAAATCAAACAAAACATGCACTTTGAGGGAGTCCCAGAACGGATTTACAAAAGATAGGATGAGGTCACATGAGTTATCACGTCTTTTAGAAAGAGACAGTCAATATGTGTTTTTTTCACACAAAAAAAAGAAAAGAAGAAAAAAGAAAACAAAATTAAGATCACCAAAAGAGGAAAGAATGTCATGAACATTGCATAATTTTTCATTGCATTGCATTGTTGCATACAAAACCTGCATTTACTTCATTTTAGGGCGAAGTTTACATGTCCATGCATTCCAAAACTCATGTTTTACATCAGGCTATGAGTCCATAGCTTTCTCATTATATACCAATTTCCAAAATCCAATTGCATGATTCATAGGACTCAACGTCCTTTGTTTTTTTTTCATAGGACTCAACGTCCTTTGCTTTACATTTTCAAAGACTTCAATGTCTTCTATTTTATGATTCCAAGACTACAATGTCTTTTGCTTTATGATTTCAAAGACTACAATGTTTCAGTCTTTAACACTTTCAAAGACTACAATGTCTTCAATCTTTTACGCTTTCAAAGACTACAATGTCTTCAATCTTTTACGCTTTCAAAGACTTCAATGTCTTCAGTCTTTTACATTTTTAAAGACTTCAATGTCTTTTGTTTTTTGCGCTTTCAAAGACTACAATGTCTTCTGTTTTATGATTCCAAGACTACAATGTCTTTTGCTTTATGATTTCAAAGACTTCAATGTCTTCAGTCTTTTACATTTTCAAAGACTACAATGTCTTTAGTCTTTTACGCTTTCAAAGACTTCAATGTCTTCAGTTTTTTACATTTTCAAAGACTTCAATGTCTTTTGTCTTTTACACTTTCAAATACTACAATGTCTTCTATTTTATGATTCCTAGACTACAATGTCTTTTGCTTTATGATTTCAAAGACTTCAATGTCTTCTGTCTTTTACATTTTCAAAGACTACAATGTCTTCAATCTTTTACATTTTCAAAGACTACAATGTCTTCAGTCTTTTACGCTTTCAAGGACTTCAATGTCTTTTGTCTTTTACGCTTTCAAAGACTACAATGTCTTCTATTTTATGATTTCAAGACTACAATGTCTTTTGCTTTATGCTTCCAAAGACTACAATGTCTTCAGTCTTTTATGCTTTCAAAGACTACAATGTCTTCAGTCTTTTATGCTTTCAAAGACTTCAATGTCTTCGCTCTTTTATGCTTTCAGAGACTTCAATATCTTCTGCTTTATGTTTTACAAAAACTACAATGTCTTCTGTTTGATGCTTTCAAGAATTCAATGTCTTTTACTTTTATGCTCTACAGGACTTCAATGTCCTCCATTTTACATTTTATAGGACTTCAAGGTCCTTGTTTGGTGTTATAGGACTTCAATGTCCTTTTGTTTTTTCAATTTTGCTTCTTTTGTTTTCTCTGCCGTCTGGTTTTGAATAGCAAGATCGCTCTTATGAAATTAGGGTCCTTATCTTTACTTACCTTTTTATTTTCAATAAAAGATAAGCAAAGAGGGGCAACTGTTATACCCTAATTTCGTCCGGGGAATGCTTTTATTGTTCGACACCGATTGCAATGCAAGATTGAGGGATCACTTAAATCGATTGTTGGATCCAGGAATGAAAACCACAAGGAAATGGGTAAAATAGTCATTTTATGGAATTTTCTGGGCCCAAGCTCGCCCTGGCTAGCATCTGGCTCGCTTGAGCCATGAAATATCTTCAACCTTAAGTAACCAGCTCGCCTGGGCGAGCTGTTACCTTTTGGGCTAAGTAACTAGCTCGCTTGGGCGAGCTTCCCCTGCCCCAAATGGCTTTTTCCTATAAATAGCCATGAAGGGGAAGGGGCAAAGGGTTCAGAGAGTTTATAGAGGAAGAAAAACGAAGGGAGATGAAGGAAAAAGAAGAAAAGCGAAGCTGAGGCATTGCCGAATTGTGAAGATATGTGTATGAAGGTTTTAATGATGCCAAGACAAAAGCAACACAAGTTTTATTTCAAGTTCAAATCAAGACCAAGAAAACAAAGATCAAGAAGAAAACTAAGTCTTAGTCTATCTTTGTTAAAAGAGTCTCTTACTGATTGCAAAGGTTTGACCTCACAACATAGTTTCTAAATTGATTATAAAAAGGTTTTAAAATATTTTTAACATTTTCTGAAAAAGGCATTTTTCCACTGGTAGTCGATTACCAGAAGCAAAATTATTTTCGAAAGCTATTTCAGAAAGTTTGAAATTTGAAATTTGAAATTTGAGAGCTATAATCAATTTCCACTTGTCTGTAATCGATTACCAATAACGGAACTACAAAAATTCAAATTGAAAAGTCATGACTCCTCATTACATAACTGTGTAACCGATTACCAAAGAGTTGTAATCGATTACTAGTAAGGAAATTTTAAAAGTAACTTTGAAATGTCACATCCCTTCATAAGTTTTTGAAAAGCCACCAAGGGCGTATAAATATGTGACTTATCTACGAAAGTTTTTAGGGAGTTTTTCAGAACCTTATTGTCTTATCCTCTAAAAAACAAATCATTGGCCAAACACTTGCAAATCAATTAAGGATTCTTCTAAGAACTTCATCTTGTATCTTCTTCTCTAAAAGAGAGAAAAACATTTGTACTTTCTTTAAAGGCTTATTGAGATCAAGAGGTTGTTTGTCTCTTGAAGTGTGAGTTTCCTGAACACAAGGGAAAGGGATCCCTCGGGTGTTCAGAAGTTGTAAAAAGGATTTTTACAAAGTTAGTGGAAATCTCAAGTGGGTTGCTTGAGGATTGGACGTAGGCATAGGAAGTGGCCGAACCAAGATAAATTGAGTTTGCATTCCTCTCTTCCCTATCTTGATTACTTTATCTTGCATATTTTATTTATCTTGTACAGTTGAAGTATTCTGTTGATATAACTTTCATCTTCATCTTCAATATTCTTAACATATAAATTTAAAAGGGGATTTAGAAGTGAATTAAACAAGAATTTTTTTAAACTTAATTCACCCCCCCTCTTAAGTTATTGAGGCCACTTGTCCAACACGAATCGCAACCGAGGATCATTCCCTACATTACTTCTCTTGCTAGCCTTGTACCCTGTGCATCAACCGGTTAGTTCTTCTTCCTTTTCTTTTCTTTTCTTAAGAGTTGAATGTAATCCATGTACCCTTATGGGTCCTCTCTGATATTATGTATGTATTCATCTTCTCCCCTTTATCGTTGGTAATTTCGTTTCATTTGTAAGGTTTAATTCTAGCTGACCACCAATGTCGTGAAATCGTTTTCTTTTCTTTTGTGAGACTAGAAACTAGTAAACAAAAAAAAAAAAACAAATAAAGGAAATCAATTCACAACCAAACTTCTCTTTATCAAATATCTCTTGAGATCGTTTCAAGGTCCAACGCCTTAACGACTCCATCCGCTTTTCAAAATTTAAAACGTTGTTTCAAGGTCCCACACCTTAACGACTCTTTGTTCACAAATAAAATAAATCTTTCAAAAAACATAAAATCAATTTAACACACAAACATTCAGACTAAAAGAACTACGTAGGTTAGATTTCCTCATCGCACCTGGGGATACGCAGGAGCAAGGGCAACACCCTTGTCGACTAAAAAAAATTAATATATATATATATATATATATATATATATATATATATATAAAATAAAAATAAAAAATAAAAAATAATAAAAGCAATTCACCGTTCTTGGGAAAATAAATAATTTTGAAGTCACGTTGTGCACACTCGACTAAAGGCCGTCGTCCCTTGTGACGGGCGCGTGGGGTGATAATACCTTCCCTATACGTAAACAACTCCCGAACCCTTATTTTCAAAATTCGTAGACCTCTTTTTGGTTTTTCTAACGTTTTTCTTAAATAAACATTGGTGGTCACTCCCACTCATTTTCTTTTTAGAAGGCGCCTCTTTTATTTTCCTTCGTCAAGGTATTTGTTACTTTTAAGGATAAGATTTTATCACCCATCTCGTATGAAGATTTTAATATTTGTTGTGTTATTCTAGTTTGGAAAATTTGGGAAGCTCAATAAATCTATACGGTTTCCTGAAATACTCGACTTGGCACCTTTCATGAGTGGGACTAGTGATTTGCCTATATACAGGCTATATGGGGTTGTTGTTCACATGGATATCATGAATGCTGCTTTTTCGAGTCATTGTGTGTGCTATGTGAAGAATTTACAAAGAAGGTGGTTCAAGGTTGATGACAGTGTGGTATGTCTTAGTTTCCATTATTTATATATCTTGAGAGATGATTTCTTTGTTTCTTAATTGTACTACGGATTTATGCTATAAGATCATAAGCTAAAATGATCCTCTGTAGGTTGTTATAAGCAATATTTAAGTAAAATTTGAAGTGCATAATCTTAGTGGATTTATATTGTTTATTCTATAAAAAAAACTTAAGATTTCATTAACAGTAATTCTATTTATAATTCAAATAAAATTTTTACCATATCACATGACACTAGAACTTTGAATAATAATATTATGCAAGGTACCAACCTAAACAGGGCTCCATCAATGAATGATTAAAGCTAGGGTAACAGCCTAATTTGAGTCCATAATGAAAGCTCCACAAACAAATTTGTTTCATAAAAACCCTTTCTTAAGAGCTGAGCTACTTCTGGGTTCAGTGTGTGAACATGCAAATAAGATTTCTGCCTTTGATTGTTAGGGAAAAGAGTTTTTTACCCACTTTCATAAAGCTACAAATAAAAAATGATTATGTCCTTAAAATAAATCAATCCAAATATGCATGGTAGACAAAAGGTAAATGAAAGTTAACCAATTTGCTTCTGGCATAGGATTGTAAATGAAAGTTCACGTAGCCAATTAGCTTCCTTTTTCATCTCCTAGTGTAAACCTTCCAACCTTGGGTCCATGTAACAATTGTTGGAATAGTTAACCAAATGATCCTTTGGGCTTTATAAATTGGTTTAGGGTCTAACAGCCAATGACTACATCAATTGGGTAGGGCTTAGGAAATTGCGCCAGAGACTTAGGATTGCATCAAATTACTAAAGTTGATTTGTAACATGTACATAGTGTTTGGCTTAGGGTTTTTTGAGTTTCTTTTAAGAAAAGGAAAAAGTTGAGTTAAAAAGAAGGGATTATATATATATATATATATATATATATATATATATATATATATATATATAGGGATGATTTGAAGGGGTGGGAAATGACTATTGCTCATGTTACTGGGACTTGCTTTACTCTGTTCCTTATGAATTGA
This sequence comes from Glycine max, assembly GCF_000004515.6. Taxonomy (NCBI): domain Eukaryota; kingdom Viridiplantae; phylum Streptophyta; class Magnoliopsida; order Fabales; family Fabaceae; genus Glycine; species Glycine max. The sequence continues at coordinate 23,861,348 of NC_038244.2, forward strand.
TGCTTTTAGTATCCAGTAGGAACTTGGAACTATGCTTGAATATGATCTAATATTTTTCTATTTTCATTAAAAAAGGCAATATCATTCCAAAATTTTTTCTTGGTTGATATCTTAACTTTCATGGCTAAGGTATGCTTCCTTTTCTATATTACCTTTCTGTTAGAAAAGTATGTTTCCTCCTTTTCCATGTTAATCTTTATTATTAAATATTAATTACTATTTACTAAGTTTTGATCCCATATATATGTTTATTTGGAGATCTGAAGCTATATACTTTTGCCTGCATTTACTAATGCCTGTTATCATGGATACTCAGGTCCAACACTAACACAATTTGAGAGTTTAGAATTGACATAACCTGTTGATCTAAATTTTAGTTTCTAGTAATGCATTACTGTCTTCTTTGGGGATGCATTTTTTAAATTTTTTGTAGGTTTCCACAATTGCTTGGTTGGAAGCTAACTCTATTTGTGGCAGCCACTCTATTGCAATCCCTTTGGTTCTTGTTTTGCCCAATCTTTTCCGCTTAAACTACTACTACAAAATGTAGATTTAACATCTCTAAGTTAACATTAGTTTTGATAAAAACGATGTCAACAAAAACGTGGTGACATAATGGTAAATAACGTGAATTTCTTAACATCAGTTTTTTAAATAATCGATGCTAACACATTAGGTTAACATCGATTTTTAAATAAACGATGTTAATATCACTTTGATAACATCAGTTTTTTAAAAATACGATGTTGGCAAATGATAAGTTAACATCGGTTTTTTTTTTCACATCACTTCCTTAACATCTGTTTTTTGAACAAATCGATGTCGATAGATGATATGTTAACATCGATTTTTTTAAAAAAAACCGATGTTAACGTTAACATCAGTTTTGTTGTGAAAATGGATGTTAACGAACTCGATTTTTAAAAATATTATTGCCTCGACACCCTAAGTCACTCACGTCTATTGCATATCTTTGTCTCTACTCCAGCTCTGGTGTCACCCACGACATCCTCTTCATTACAACTCCTCCATTCACGGTTCACAACATCTAACTCTCATGCCTCCGCATCTTCCTCTCCGTCGCAAACTCTCCACGTTGAGCTCCGGTGTCGTTCTCACTACCACTCGCGGCCAGTCTCACCGCCACTGTTGCTGTTGGTGTTGAGGTAAGCTTCTCTTACACATCATAATTCTGTGTTGTTTTTGTTTTAAATGGAATGGTTTTCTTCATGGACTTTGCGTGTCTGTTCCGTGTGTCAAACAAAACCAGTTATTAGCTATTTTTTTGTTGTTAGGTTGTTTTGCTATTTTTGTGTTTCCTCTATCTTCATGGTTTCTTTGTTCAGTAGCTTATTTTATTTCTATTTTGTCAATGACAGTGAAATCAAGAAGAACTCAAAATTGGTGGAATGATTTGAATGGCTACTTCTGTACTGTTTCTTCATTGTGATTAATAGTTGATAACAAACATTGTAAAACTCAACAACTTTACCTGAGAACAACATTGTAACTCAAAATCTAGATTCATACTTTTTTCTTCTTCTTGAAATGGCTCTCCAAACTGCTTCTCTTGTTCTTGCTTGTTTTTTGGTTCTTAAAAATATTTGCTTCAATCTCCCACACTATTGCTTCTTCTTATTCATTGTTTTATATACTTTTTCCAAAGAGATAACTAAACAATGACTTTTGTGTTTACAGGGAAAGAGTGGTGGGTCTCTCAAGGACTCCACCTTGTTTGGTCTTTTATTGTCAGAACCTATCAAAGCTAACCTCAGCTCTTCGACATTGAGGTGCAAGGTAAGTTCAACTAAAACTTTATGTCTTCTTCTTAATTCATCATTAAGTTGTTTCTTAGTTATCTTTGAGTATATTATGGTATTTTACTTTATTTCTGTCGCAACCTACCCTTCAGCGGGAGGGCGACGCGAGGCTCATGGGTGCATCTTCCAAGGGAGGAAAATGTGCGGAGTCGCCACCAATGTTTATTTGAGGAAAACGTTAGAAAAAACAAAAAAACGGGTCTACGAATCTTAAGAAATAAAGGTTCAGGAGTTGTTTACACACGGGGAAGGTATTAGCACCCTACATGTCTGTCACAAAGGGACAACAACCTTTAATCAAATGTGCAAAATCATGACTTCTAATTTATTTTTATTTCCCTTTTTATGTTTTTTTATCTTTTTGGGGTTGACAAAAGCGGGGACTTTTGCTCCTACGTATCCTCAATTGTGATGAGGAACTCAGACCTATGTAGTCCTTTAAAAAAAACAAGAGAGTTATGCGGGGTGTTGATTTTAGACTTTTAAATGGTTTGTTTTAACCGATAAAAGTAAAAAAGAGAACCATTAAGGCGTTGGACCTTGGAACGGATTCAAGCGATTTTCTTGCGGACAAAGCTTGATTTGTGAGTTAATTTTTGCTTTGGTTTCACTTAGTTATTTCTCAACTCATTAAAAGAGAACTTTCAAAGTAAATGACCGATTGAAACTTATTTTTTGATGATTAACCAAGATTACAACATAAACGATTGGTTGAATTTTATTTTAAAGGTGATTAAACGAGATTACAACACAAACGATCGGTTGAAATTCATTTTAACATTGATTAAGTGAGATTATGGCTTAAACGATCGGTTGAAACTCACTTAAAACAAAGAAAAAGAATATTGATGGTAGAAGAATGAAGATGAAGACATGCAAAGCAAGAATGGACCCCTAAGGGTGCATAGAATGAATTCAGAGCTTCGAAATCAAAAACTAGCCGGTCGAAGAACGATGAACGATGAAAAATGGACGAAGAACGACAAAGAACAGTCACGGAATTGATCACGGAAACGTCACGGAAGCGTTATGGAAGCGCCTTGGCCTTGATTTTCCTTTTTTTTTTTCTCCTTCTTTTCACTAATTTTAGTGAAATATGCTTACTAAGGATGCTGAACCCCTTCCCCTCAGCCCCTCACACCTATTTATAGCAAAATGGGGGGAGGAGGTTGCAACAAGGCTCGTCTCGGTGAGCTGGTTGCTTCACCTTGAAGCTTTCTAATGGGCCTAGGTGGGCCCAGGGGCTGAGGAATGCCCCCAAATTGGCCATTTTGCCCCCATTTTGAGTGTTTTGCTCATTTCCTTTCGAAATGTCACAAAACCCTACAGATTGTGCAGCAATTGGTGTTAAGCAGCTCAACTCAGCTGGCACAAATCCACATGTTGACAAACAATCGTCCCTGGATGAAATTAGGGTATGAAAGTTGCCCCTCTTTACTTATCTTTTATTGGAGATAAACGGGAAGTAAAGATAAGACACTAATTTCGTTCGAGTGATCTCTCTACCCGACTGACCACTAGCCCAATCAGCGAAACCTGTCAAAAGAAAGAGCATAAGAGACATTAGGTGCATCAACAAAAGGCCTTGGAGCCTTGAAAGCGATAAAAACAGATGACTATGACGGTCTCCGCATGCCATCAGACTTGATTGTCTCTGGATAGCAAAGGAGACTTTAATAATTTTGAAAACAACGAAAAGCGGAAGACCGTGATTTGTCCCCACATGCCATTGGACTCGCTTGTCTCTAGATGGCAGAGGGACCTACAAAGATCTCATAAACAATTGAAAATGGATGAGCATCATCGTCTCCGCATACCATCGGACTCGCTCATCTTTGGATGGTAAAGGAGACTAAAATAGTCTCAAAACAATGAAAGTGGATGACCATGACGGTCTCCGCATGCCATTGGAGTTGACTGTCTCTGGATGACGAAGGGGAGACTTTAATAGTCTTGGTCGAAAGACATTGAGTCTCCGACAAAGGAGCGGATGACCATATTTGTCTCTGTGTGCCATCGAACTTGATTGTCTCTGGATGACGAAGGGGAGACTTTAATAGTCTAGGTCGAAAGATATTGAGTCTTCGATAAAGGGAGCAGATGACCATATTTGTCTCTGCGTGCCATCGGACTTGATTGTCTCTGGATGATGAAGGGGGGGACTAAGAATAGTCTCGGTGAATCTTTCAACTAAAATGCTAACACACTTAGCAAAGAAACAAACCTCCCAAACTGATCAGAGCAACATATATTTTTGAAGAAAAACAATGTGTCTATTGGGGAAGGAAAGCATACTGATAGAATTTCTCATAGCCACAAATGAGATTTGGGATATTAGCATTTCGTTTCTAAAAGAGCATTTAGAAGAAACACTGGGTCCAATTGAAATAGAGGAAAACCGCTCAAAGTGTATAAGTCTCACAGTGGCAAGTGTTTCATCCTAATTCCTAACCACAGATATGTCATGACTTGACTTTGCAAATCATTTCCTATCAAATCAAAGATAACATGCGTAATCATGGATCTATAGGACTTTTTTAGGAAGTTGGATTTTGGTGGGGAATTTGGGTTTTGGGTGTTCTGGCCTTTCCCTTGTCTGTTTTTCCTCTTTTCCCTTTGGTTTGATGCAGAACAAGCACAAACACAAAGGTTTGGTTGGTAACTAAGGAGGTGACTGCTTCAGGCATCCCTCAGGTTTCAAACAAACTTTGCTGCTTTTTTTCTTTTTCTCTTTGACAATTCTGCACATTGTTCAGACATTGTCTGGTCCTAAGAACTTTTCTGTATTCTTTCTTTTCTATTTTCTTTTGCTTTCGTCCAATCTTTGATTGGTTGATTTTCTTTTTCTCTTTTCTTTTCTTTTCTTTTGAAGCACATTTATAACCTGAGGATAAAAGAAGCTTCTTTTGGGGAGATCCTTCTATTCTTTCTTCCAAGGGTAAGGGTAGAAATTCCTATCCTGGGTCAAGGTTTATGGCCGAAGAGTTGAGGTTTGGCTCAAAAAGGCTTGCGGAAGGCAGGACATGATGTATGTCGGGATATTTATTTAGTAGGTGGTTTAGGAATAAGGGAATGCCCCAAATTATTTCCATGACACACATATAATAATGATGATTAGAAATTCATGCAAAACTGATCATGCACACACCCAGTGTTTCTAAACAATGCTCTTTTGTGGCCATGTAAACACTAAGGCTTAGGGTATGTTTTCCCCATCCACATCAACCTAGTGTTTCTAAACAATGCTCTTTTATCCAGTTATGCACACATCCAAGTCCATTTAGGGCTTCGGGAAAAACTTTCATTGCATTCACCCTTTAGGCGCACACACATTTTTTTTTCCAAAAATCCTTTATGTTCTGACCCGTGAATTTTCCAAAGAAAACTGGCAGTCATTTTCTTTTAAAAAGCGTGCTGGCCTTTTAGTTAGTTTTTTTTTCTTTTGGCTTTTTCTTTCAATCAATTTCTTTTAAGCAAAAAATGATTAGAAATGGTTTGCTACCCGGGCACAGTTAGTATCCGAGATTACGCTTTATCGAAAGGAATAAAAGGTTTGCTATAAAAAAACACAAGACCTCTATTTTTGGTGTTTCAGAAAAACCATCGTAGAGTACATACGACAATATGCTAGAAGCGGTAAAATTACTCACAATGAGATAACAGATAACTGAAAGCAATAATGTCAAGCTCAGTTTTATCACAATAGAAATAACAAAAATAACTAAAAGCAATAATGTCAAGTTCAGTTTTATTACAATGGAAATAACAAAATAATATGAAAGAAATAATGCCAAATAAAGACAAATCACAATGGCAATAACAAAATAAATTGAAAGCAATAATGCCAAATAAAGACAAATCACAAGTTTGGCGACCTTGGCCGTACGACTCTGCCTCCTCCAAGGAAAAAGTCCATCAATCGGCCATGTCATCATCTTCCTGAGCTCCGTCTCCATCTCCGGAGGTCCCTGCGAGCCCTGCCCCTGTCTGAAAATTGGGCCAATCTCTAGGCCATGCCACTACGGCTTCAGACTGCTTAGGAGTAGGCCACGCGTAAGGGCTGGGATCCTGGCTCTGCTGATGTAGGGTGTACTGATAAAAGCTCTCATTCAACCATACCTGACCCCTATGGTTGGCCGCTTGCTGGTCAGCCACATGCTGTATACAGAGTTCCAACCTCTATAGGTGAGTAGAGGTGGACTCTGGAGGTGGCGGTGGTGCGTCTGTAGCTGCCTGTTGTTGGCCCTCCTCTGGCTGGTGTGGTGCCTGGCCCTATGCTTGCCTGGGCATGCAGTACTTCTCAATGAAAGCCTGTTAATAGGAGGTCAGATAAGCTTGCTGGGGGTGATCGACACTCCAAAGAACTGACAGAGGCCTGTAATCAAAGCAGGAAATCCCAAGGCCTTGTTGGACTTCTCCGGGTCCACCGGGTGTCTCGTAGGTGCAATCCCTACAAACTGGTAAATAGCATCAGAGATCAGCTGAGCCACATGTACACTCACCTGTGTCAGTATGGCGTAGACCAGCTGGCACTTCGGTATGGGGAGGTCTGAGTTATGGTCACTGAGGAGAATGTTGCTAAGCAGCAACGTCATCCAGATTTGCATGAGAGTGGTCATGCTTGTGTGCATGATCCGCACCCTTTTCCCCACTGCGGTCCGGGAAAAGTCCTGCCCTGGCACGCACAACAACTGGCTAATAGCCTCCTCATCAAAGCTTGAGGCCTGACTCCTCCTTTGGCTATACTCGCACTGTTGGCCTTCCTCCAAGATTAGTGAATGCCCCAGAAACTAGCTGATGGCATCTCCGTCTAAGGGAATCCACTGGCCCCTCACCCAAGAGTGCATGCCTCGGACCCCCTCTTTCGTAGGCCAGGCATTAGCATAAAACTCCATGACTATTTCAGGATCAAACTTACCCATGGGTGATACAAGCGGAGCCCAATGCCTCCGGGCTATCTCCTCTTGGAACTCAGCAAACTCTCTGTTCCTCAGTTGGACTCATCTCTCTCTGAGGAATGACCAACCTTTAATGGTTTCAAATCGCTGCTGGTGTTCCGCGCTCCGGAACCTGTGTGTATCGAAGTCCACATTGGCCTATGGGGCCGCACTATAACCCTCTCCAGTTGTGTCTTTCCAGGACCTCTTGGCAGAGAGCTTTCTCGGAGCCATCTCCTGTGAGGACACATTTGTAAAGTTAGTTTACAAGAAATAACAACCTATCACAACAAAAGCCAAATCAAACAAAAATGGCGTACACTTCTTTCCAACAAAACGCAAATGTCAAGGTGAATTTAGAGAAAAAAACTTACACATCGATGCGTGGGTTTCTCTAGGACATACATATATTTATGCACACATATTTTCCCTTGGTGGAAAAAACACTTTATGAGATACACCTTCTTCCATTTGCAAAGAATTTTCTTATGTTACCTACTAAGCTATCCACATACATGCACATTTGCAAGGCACTTTGCCTACCTATCTAAACATACATACATATTTGCAAGGCATTTTTGCTACCTATCTAAACATACATGCATATTGGTAAGGCATTTTTGCTACCTATCTCAACATACATACTGATCGAGGCCGTACCCGAATCAAATTTACATGAAAATGCAGTAACTAGGAAGTGATCCTAGGTCGTTTCCCAACGAGCAGTGACACACCAATTGTTCATAATATACTTGCAGTAACAGTAACGATGGGGGGGGGGGGTTGTTTGTTTTGTGATTAAAGAGCAGAACAAGTAAACTGGAATACGAAATTACTAATATTAAAAATGGGTTGTTTCCTTTGATTCAGAAGCCATTCTCTTATCCTGGGTTATGGAGAATTCGTCCCTAACAGTCAACCACTTAATCCAACCCTATTTCAATTTACTAAGCGAAAATCAAATTAGGGTTGCCAATACGTGATTAGGCACCACATACACCAGTTAGCCCTTCGTCCATTAAGCATGAACGCAAGTTAGGCTCAGAGGCAATTAATCGAACACGAAGCGTGCACTGATTAATATTCACGAATTTGGGATAACTGGTGAAGGGAAAACTGCTAGGAAACCACATTACAAGCGAAACCTCAAAGAGAGTTGGGCTTCGTCCTCAAAAGGAAACAACACCAGAAAATCTAGCCTTCCATGGATTCAAACAGAAAACGCAAATGAAACATGAAGCAGAACGTAAATGAACAGAAACGTAAATGAAAGTAGAAGAAGAAGCAAGAATGAACTCGTAATTAGAAGCAGAAAACGGAAATTTGCATTAAGAACGAAAACCATAACAAGGGAATAGAAAAACGTGAAAACCTAAAACCAAAGCTCTGAATAATGAAAATAGCATAACAGAATGCCCTGCACGAATCCCAAGGAAGCTATTTAAAAAGAGTCACTCAAAGTCACTGGGCCCTATTACAATACTCTGGCCCAAAACGAAATAAACACTGAACAACATAAAATAAAATTGCGAAATTTCCTAATTAGAAATTAACTAAGGTAAGCGCTGCTTTATTTGCCCTCTTCAAGTCCACAACCAAAATCCGGATTAAGCCCAATGTTTCATTAATTCCTGAAATTAGATTAAAAACATCAAATTAGCTAAATGAGCCCAAATAATAAAACTGCCTAATTAATTGACAATTAAGACCAATCAATAATTAAAATGGTGCAAAAAGGGTTTAGAAAATAGAAGAAAATGATGGCACATCACATACATATTTGCAAGGTAATTTGCTACCTATCTAAACATACATGCATATTGGCAAGGCATTTTTGCTACCTATCTCAACATACATACACATTTGCAAGGTATTTTGCTACCTATCTAAACATACATGCATATTTGCAAGGCATTTTTGCTACCTATCTCAACATACATACATATTTGCAAGGTATTTTGATACCTATCTAAACATACATGCATATTGGCAAGGCATTTTGCTACCTATCTACTTCATTTTGAATGGCATTTTTTTTGCTATATGTTCCTATTTTGAGAAGCATTTATGTACATACACTTGAGAGGCAACTTCATGCTATACATTCACACATATTGACATTCATTTGAAAAGCAATTCCATGTCACATATTCACGCATATATACATTCATTGGAAAGGCAATTTTTATGTTACACATTCATTGGAAAGGTAATTTTTGTACTACCTATTCACATTTTTGAAAGGCAATTTCATGTCATATGTTCCTATTTTGAGAAGCATTTTCGTGCCATATGTAACATATATGCACATTTGCAAAGCACTTGACTACCTATTCAACATATGTACGCTTCATTTGAAAGGCATTTTCCTCTTGCTACCTATTCTATATACACATGTACATGGTGAAGAACATATTCACACCATCTAAGTGCCAAGAAATCATCATGACGTAGCCCAAACCAAGTGCTGGTCTAAAGGGGAATCCTCACCAACATGCTCTCATTTTCGTGCCTTCTAGCATCCAAAATCAAAAGCTCGGGTTCCTAGGCCTAAGTCACATTTGGGCACTTATTCTAGCTCCTACAAGCTGCCCATACACTCAAGAATGACAGCCATATAAGCACAAGTCAAATTCACAAACTAAAATTCACAAACTCATGCGCAAATGCCATTGAGGCATTTTATTGAGCACTTGGTGGATGTATATTTAGACATGAACAAAAGGGGAATGGGAGCAATGTGGCATGCCCAATTATTTCAGAATTCACATTAGGCCTAAGGCCATCCCACACAACTTTCCAATTCAAACAAAACAAGCATAAATCCTAGCATACATTGTCTCACGTAATTGGCAAAAACTAAACAACTAAGGCACCAAAATACATCAATGGAGAGCCAAAGAATCAAGGGGAAGTGCACTTACTTGTAGGGAGTGAGTAAGAGTGCTAAAATGAAAAAAAAAATGAAAAGAATGGTGACTTAGGGCTTCAAAACCATGAATCCCAGGGGGGGGGGGGGAGAAAATGGGGTGAAGAAGCTTCACCCCTCCCCCTTTTAACGTCTCTGGTCCAGACATGCTCACCCAGGTGAGCTAACCTGACCATTTTTTTAAAAATTTAAATATCCCCTTGCTATGCTCGTATATTTCCTTAATTCCTAGGATTGCAAATAAACTAGGCATATTCAAGTATAACTTAAGAAAATAGACGAAACAAAAATTTTAAAGGTACTAGGCTGCCTCCTAGTAGTGCTTCTTTAACTTCTTGAGCCGGACGCTGGATGATGGTTGATTGATTATGGGCCTAGCACCTGCTCGTACCTGCTCCTAAGCTAATAAAGGAAATGGCATCACGCAGTAAAATTTGAAACACCACAAACCACCTTTTGCTTACCTTTGTCTTGATTTTGGTGTGGTACCGACCATCACTCAAAAAGAATCTTCATTTATCCCCCGACTCGCAGGATGACAAAATGCACATGCATGCATGCATGCTCATGATTAGGCAGTTTAAGTGCAACTATTAAACAAGTGTTATTATGTTCAATTTTACTTAAATGCTTTGTGGCACCCCATAAATTGAGCCAAATGGCTCGAGATTCAAAATGAGAGTGTGTACTCTAGAGCAATAAAAGACACAACACAAGGAGTTGGAATGCAAATCATCAATCCAAATGTTTATTAAATGTTGCGATCATGGTTTACAAAGGATTGGGAGACTTCGGGGATCCCAATGAGTCTTTGGAGCACAAACATGTATTGACTCCTCTAGCTGCCCCAAGTGCTAAGCAAAATATCGTTTGAAGACATCAGAATTCACAGGCGAAGGAAATTCTTCATCATCCATGTTGGCAAGCACCAATGCTCCGCCTGAAAATGCCTTCTTTATGATGAAAGGCCCTTCGTAGTTTGGAGCCCATTTTCCCCTATGGTCCTTCTGGGCGTGGGATACCTTTTTTAAGACAAGATCCCCTTTGTTGAACTTGTGTGGGTGTACCTTCTTGTCGAAAGCGTTCTTCACCCATCTTTGATATAAACGCCCATGGCTCATTGGTGCCAATATCTTACCTTCTATAAGGTTTAGCTGATCGAAGCGTGCTTGGGCCCATTCCGACTCTTTCAATCCGGATTCTGCTAGAATTCTTAAAGAGGGGACCTCTACTTCAAATGGCAACACAGCCTCCATCCCATACACTAAAGAAAATGGAGTTTCCTCAGTTGATGTGCGTACTGAGGTTCGATAACCATGCAATGTGAAAGGGAGCATCTCATGCCAATCTTTGTATGACACGATCATCTTCTGAATGATCTTCTTGATGTTTTTATTTGCCGCCTCAACTACCCCATTCATCTTGGGCCTATAAGGCATGGAATTGTGATGTTGGATCTTGAAATCCTCAGACATCTCTTTCATCATTTTGTTGTTCAGGTTAGTAGCATTTGTTGGACATGTGGCCTCAATAACTTAAGAGGGGGGTGAATTAAGTTTCAAAATTTCCCACTAACAAACTTTTAACCCCCTTCTAAATGATAGGCTCAGAATGCAGAAGAAGAAGAAGCAATCAATTTAATAATGTTCTTTAAAACATGCAAGACAAAATTGACTGCAATAACATAAATGAGAGATAAGGGAAGAGAGAAATGCAAACTCGATTTATATTGGTTCGGCCACTTCCCGTGCCTACGCCCAGTCCTCAAGCAACCCACTTGAGATTTTCCACTATCTTTGTAAAAATCCTTTTTACAACTTCTGAGCACCCAAGGAATCCCTTTCCCTTGTGTTTAGGAAACTCACAATTCAAGAGACAACCAGTCTCTTGATTACAATTGACTTTATGAGCAGAATAGAAAGATTTCTCTCCTTTAGAATGGATAATACAATTTGAAGTTCCTGGATGAACTCTTAATAGATTTGCAAGTGTTTGCCCAAGAGTTGTTGAGAGAGAATTTGACAATGAAGTTCTCTTAGAATATCTCTCTCTTGCTTTTTGAAATCACACACATATATATAGGCCCTTCATGCCTTTTCAAAATGGTTTGAAGAGATGTGTCTTTTCAAAAATCTTTTTTCTGAATTTTTTCACTGGTAATCGATTACAGGTTTCTGGTAATTGATTACACATTTATATTTTGAAGGGTCATGACTTTTGAATTTTAATTTCAAGAGTTCTATTGTTTGTAATCGATTACAAACATCTGGTAATCAATTACAGGTTCAAAATTCAAATTCAAAACCCTTTCTAACAACTATTTTTCAAAATTATCTTCTAGTAATCGATTACACTGCCTGGTAATTGATTACCAGAGCCTTGGATGTCTTGGAAACATTTTGTTTTGAGGCAAGGCTTGATCTTTAGTTAATCTTGAAGCAAGGCTTTGTTTGTTGAAACAACCTTGTATTAATCTTGAAGCAATGCTTGTCCTTTGAAACAACCTTGTTTGATTCTTCTTTGGCATCATCAAAATCATGTATTCATACATTCACAGCATTGTCAGTGATAATCTTCCTAGGCAACTCGTACCGACAGATTATCTCCTTTTTGATGAACCTAACCACCACGCTCCTTGTTACACTGGCGTATGAAGCTGCTTCAACCCATTTGGTGAAGTACTTAATGGCGACCAAGATGAAGCGATATCCGTTTGAAGCCTTAGGCTCAATAGCTCCAATCACATTTATTCCCCACTTAGAGAAGGGCCATGGCACTGCCAATACGTTCAAAGGCATGGGTGGAGCATTGACATTATCTGCAAAGGCCTGGCACTTGTGGCATTTTCTCACATGGATACAATAGTCGTTTTCCATGGTGAGCCAGTAATACCTTGCCCTCATAATCTTCTGGGCCATGGCATGTCCATTGGCATGCGTCCCAAAGGACCCCTCATGCACCTCCACGAGCATCTGTTCAACCTCCTTGGTGTCCTCACATCGGAGCAAGACCATATCATGATTTCACTTGTACAGTATACCTCCGCTTAAAAAGAAGCCAGCTGCTAATCTTCGCAATGTCCTCTTGTCATTGTTGGAAGCCTCCCATGGGTACTCCTTGTCCTCGATGTATCACTTAATGTCAAAGTACCACAGTTTACCGTCTTGCTCCTCTTCTATCAAGCAGCAACGTGCGGGCTTGCCGTGACATCTAAACTTGATGTACGGCAAGTCTCCATGCAGGGTTAGCTGAAACATGGATGCTAGAATAGCAAGCGCATCGGCCATTTAATTCTCCTCTCTGGGAATATGGTGGAAGGAGATATCATCGAAGAACTCTGTCAGTTTCTTGATGTAGGCTTGATAAGGTATCAATTTGTGATCCCTAGTCTCCCATTCTCCTTTCAATTGATGGATCACCAAGACTGAGTCTCCATATACTTTGATCAATTTGACGTTGAAGTCAATTGCTGCTTGGATCCCAAGCCATTTTATTTATGCAATTGAAGCCCAACCTTGTCGTGAAGGGTATCCATTGATTGTCGGGAGTGACCAAAACTGCCCCAACTCCATGGCCTAGGGTGTTGGACACGCCATCGAACCACACGATCCACTTATCCCTATCTTTATCCTCCATCTCTTCCTCGAACAAGGTCATGATGTCCTCATCCGGGAATTTCAGATGCATGGGTTGGTAGTCATTGAGGGGCTGCTGAGCTAGATAGTCTGCCAAGGAGCTTCCCTTTATTTCCTTTTAAGTGACATAAATAATGTCAAACTTAGACAACAGAACCTGCCACCGAGCAATCCGTCCGGTGAGAGTGGGTTTCTCAAAAATGTACTTGACTGGGTCCATCTTGGATACCAACCAAGTGGTGTGGCTTAGCATGTACTATCTTAGACGATGGGTAAGGTGTTGGATCGAGTGGCCTCAGAATAATTAAGAAGGGGGAGTTGAATTAATTATTCCAAAACCTTTACTAATTAAAAAGTTACTCTTTTAAGGCTTTTACTAAATTGTTAAGAGAATGGGGAGTAGAAGAGAAAACTTAACAGAAAGTAAAAGCGGAAAAGAAATGCACAGCGGAAAGTAAAAGAGTAGGGAAGAAGGAAACAAACACACAAGAGTTTTTATACTGGTCCTTGAGATTTCTTTCAACCTTGTAAAAATCCTTTTACAAGCAAAGATCCACAAGGGATGTACCCTCCCTTGTTCTCTTTGAACCTAGTGGATGTACCCTCCACTAGAACTAATCCACAAGAGATGTACCCTCTCTTGTTCTCAGTCAAACCCAAGTAGATGTACCCTCTACTTGTACCACAAAGGATGTACCCTCCAATGTGTTGAGACAAAGATCTGAGGCTGTTAAACCTTTGATAATTTGTGAATGGGGATACAAAAGAATTCTCAGGCGGTTAGTCGTTTGAACACTTTTGTATTAGGGAAAGGGAAGAATCAAAAGAATTCTCAGACTGTGTCGTTTTGAATTCTTTGACAAGGGAGAAGGGAGACACAAAAGAATTCAGGCAGTTAGTCCTTTGTTCTTTTGGAAAAGGGAGAAGAGAGACACAAAAAGAATTCAGGCGGTTAGTCCTTGGCGAATTCTTTTTGGCAAAGGGAGAAGAGAATGAAAAGATGAATAGCACAAGTTTTCAAGGTTTGGAAAACCAGAAAACTTTAGAAAGCTTTTGGTACAAAGAAGAAGAAGAAGAAGTTCAAAGAGATTCAAGGATTGTAAAGGATTGTAAGAGATTGATTGGAAAAGTATTCAAGATTGAATTTCCTAAAATGCAAAACAAAGCCTTGCTTTTATAGACTCTTCATGTCTGGTCAAGAAGACCATTTAGAAGAGTTATAACTTTTAGAAAAACTTAAAACCAATTTGAAAAAGTCAAAAACCTTTTGAAGAGTTACATATTTTGATTTTTTCAGAAACAGTCACTGGTAATCGATTACCAAATTAGTGTAATCGATTACACAAAGCTTTTAAGTGAAAGGATGTGACTCTTCACCTTTGAATTTGAATTTCAACGTTCAAGGGCACTGGTAATCGATTACCAAAACATTGTAATCGATTACAGCTTTTTGAAAATAATTGAAACGTTGTAAATTCTGTTTGAAAACTTTTTCAAACTCAGTTTGCTATTGGTAATCGATTACAACAATATGGTAATCGATTACCATAGAGTAAAAACTTTTTGGTAAAAGGTTTTGTCAAAAACTCATGTGCTATTCAAAGTTTTGAAAAAAAACTTTTTAATACTTATCTTGATTGAGTCTTCTCTTCATTCTTGAATCTTGAGCCTTGAATCTTGATCTTGATTCTTGAGATCTTGAACCTTGAATCTTGATTCTTGTCTCTAGACTTTCTTCTTGAGTCTTGAATTCTTCTTGATTCTTATCTTGAACTCTTGAATTGTTCTTGATTGATCTTTGAGCTTTTTGTCATCACCTTTGTCATTATCTTTTGTTATCATCATTGTTATCATCAAAACACCTTTGAATCACCTTTGATTCACCATGAAGCTTGGCTTCTACACAAGGCACAACACGTCATTTCAAGCAGAGAGTAATTCATCTCACAGGCGGTGAACTTTTTGCTCAAGTAGTAGACAACCCTTTCCCTCTTTCTGGAATCATCATGCTGCCCTAGAATACACCCCATCAACTCATCCAACACTGTCATGTATAGGATAAGAGGCCTCTCGAGCACCGGTGGCATGAGCACAAGAGGATTCATAAGGCATTGCTTAATCCTTCCGAATGCCACTTAACATTCATCATTCCACTGGATGGACTGATTCTTACGCAAAAGCTTAAAGAGAGGCTCACAGGTAGCGGTGAACTGCGATATGAACCTCGCTATATAATTTAGGTGCCCTAAGAAACCTTGGACTTGCTTTTCGGTGCGCAGTTTGGGCATTTCAAGGATGGCCTTCACCTTGTCGAGATCAACCTCTATCCCTTTCTGGCTCACGATGAAGCCGAGCAATTTTCCCGACTTGAACAACTTCCACAGTTTCTCGAACAACTTCCGAAAGTTGACGAGTTGTTCCTCCTCGGTTCTAGACTTGGCAATCATGTCATCCATGTAGACTTTAATCTCTTTGTGCATCATATCATGGAATAATGCTACCATAGCTTGTTGATAGGTTGCCCCAACATTTTTTAGCCCAAAGGACATCACCTTGTAGAAAAATGTTCCCCACGGGGTGACAAACGTAGTCTTCTCCATGTCCTCCGGCGCCATCTTTATCTGATTGTAACCCGAGAACCCGTCCATGAAAGAAAACAAAGCAAAATTGGTTGTGTTATCCACAAGGACATCGATGTGCGGTAAAGGAAAGTTATCCTTTAGACTGGCTCGGTTTAGGTTCCGATAGTCCATGCACATTCGTACCTCCCATCTTTCTTACGACCAAAAATCCAACGTCGAACTGCTTCTTCACCTCTTCTTTAATCTTTAAGGACATCTCGGGCTTCATCCTTCATAGTTTTTTTTTTACCGGGGAACAACCGGGATTCAGCGGTAAGCGATGTTGTACAATGTCAGGGTTCAAACCGGGCATATCTTGGTACGACCAAGTGAAGATGTCTTGGTAATTTCATAGCAAAACCACCAATTTATCTGTACCGTTTTAATCGCAACAGAAATAAACATGCAAACAAATGAGAACGGATGAAGGTGCAAGAACAAATGAAGAAAAGATCTTATTTTATATATATTTGATATCAAAAGACAAACGCCCTAACAAGGAGAAAACCCTAAAGCCTAGGCCTAGCCATACGGTTAAGACTAACAAATTACATTATGTTTGCCACGGAAACTCCGGGTCGCTCGACAACTTGACAGTTTCCTAACTTGAACTCAGGAAGGCACGACTGTATCCAATTCAAATGCTCTTGGGGGGCTTCATCATGGATCATGGCGACTCGCCCTTCACACCTCTAGCCCATGCTTACAAAGCTTTCGCTGATGTGACATGGAGGGGTCTCTTTTACTTGTGGCCCTTGCTGCTGGCCCATGCTCCTGCCCTTCCTTTCTAGGGCACTTCTTCTCACATCGGCGCGTGTGGGCTTATACCCTAGCTCAAACCTTCTGCGGTTCTCCTTGAATTCCACCAAGCTGGCCACGCCATAACCGTTCCGACCTAAGCCCATTCCAGGCTCATACCCGTGCCCTAACATGACTTGGACCACCATCAGCGCGACGCTGGATGAAGATGGTTACATCGGGAGAGACTCGATAAAGGCATTGCTCACTACCTCAAATTATTGAAAGGCCGTCTCCAAGGACTCCTTCGCGGCTTCCACGTATGGTGTAGAGGAAGGAAAACTTACCAGAATGTTTTCTTCCCCTTAGACGATGATTAACTACCCTTCCACCACAAACTTCAACCTTTGGGGAACATTGAAGGGACCACCCCGATTGCGTGAATCCAAGCCTGGCCTAAAAGGAAGCTATAGGCCAGGTTGATATCCATCATTTGGAAAGTGATATGACAAAGGTGAGGTCCAACCTGAATTGGGAGGTCAATCTCCCCTATTACATTTCAGCGGCTACCGTCAAAAGCCCGTACTATCATGGAGCTCGACCTTAGATGTGACACGTTGAAAGGCAGCTTGTCCAATGTACTCTTGGGCATGACATTAAGCGATGAGCCGTTGTCGATGAGTACCTTAGCCATGATGTGGTCCATACACTTGACGGACACATGCAAGGCCCTATTATGTCCCCACCCCTCGAAAGGTATCTCCTCATTAGCGAAGGTGAGGTAATTATTGGCAGTAATGTTGTTGACGATGCCCTCGAAGCCCTCCACAGAGATATCTTGGGCCACATGGGCTTCATTTAATACCTTAAATAGCAGCGCCCGGTGAGGCTTGGAACTCATGAGTAGCTCTAACAGGGAGAACCTATTTGGGGTCTTGTTGAGCTGTTCAATTACTTTGAATTCGCTTTGTTGAATGATCCGAAGGAACTCGTTCGCTTCTTCAATGGATACCTTTTTTTCGCCGAAGTCTCCTTCCTTCTCAGTGAATCTCTCGACCGGGACATCCTCATCCAGAGCGGGATTTACTTTGTCGCTCTCTTCTGTGCCCACCTTCGCTTTTCTCTTGGAGTCCTTGGATCACGCCAACAGGTCAGGTGTCGTAAAGACACGCCCACTACGGGTCACACCATTTATGCTGATGATGTTGGTAACTTTGGCAGAGGATATCTCACCCCCGACGGCCTCGTCCTTCTTTTCATCTGGCTTTTGAGGGGCGTACCTCCATGGGACTTCCTTGTTGCTTTTGTAAGGGAATGTGATAGGCTTGCTTCTCGGGATAGGTTGAGAGCCTTGGGTTTTTTGGGAGGTAGTATCTCTGGTGAAGTGGATCACCAAAGGTTTGGGTTTGCTTGGGCTTTTGTCTGCCGATTGCATGCACACATGTTGCTCTTCCTTGCTCGCAACACCAATTTCAAACCGACCTTGGTCCATCATTCGCTGTAACAGCTCCTCGGCCGTTGAACATGTTTCCATGTCATGCGATGCACCCGGATGCATCAAACAAGAATCCTCCTTGTGCCCATCAAAGGAAACCATGCCCGCCTCTTGCAGCGCCTCAAATCCTCCTAGAGGTTACCACGTCCTTCATTTGCTTCAACCTCTACAGTCCACACTCTTCTATTGCGTTTACTATCGATCCTCCATGATTGGCAAGCAAATTTGTCTTTACATTTGGACCGTCTTCTTGGAATGTTAGCCACCCCGCATCGATCAAGCTTTGGACTTTATGCTTGAGAGCCACAAACTATTCAATTGAATGCCACGAGATACGCCCATGATACGCACAGGTTGCGTTGGGGTTGTACCACCGAGGGAAAGGAGACCGGTAAATCCTTCCGGGGGTCACTACCGCCATTTGGTTGGCGATCAAAGATGGCAACAAGTCCCCGTACGACATCAGAATTGGGGCGAACTCCGGAAGCTTCTTCATTGGAGGGTTCCTCCCCGGATTGGCGCTCATGCTAGGATTGGAATCGCCGGCGGGGCGAGGTTGCGTGGGAGCCGAGCTTTGAGCTAGAGCCCTTTGTGGCTGAACGGATGTCCTTTGTTGGATGGGCGCCAAGTTGGAGGGGTTTCCGGCACGGGCCGAAAAGCT
Organism: Glycine max; assembly: GCF_000004515.6. Lineage (NCBI taxonomy): Eukaryota > Viridiplantae > Streptophyta > Magnoliopsida > Fabales > Fabaceae > Glycine > Glycine max. The sequence goes on from NC_038244.2 coordinate 23,880,184, forward strand.
TGGATGATGCTGGGTATACTGGTAAGTATCGTGAGGGGTGTGCTGGGGTTTCGGCCAAGTAGGAGCCGAGGTCACGGCGTGGGCATCTCCTTCTTTCTTCTTTGCCCCAATCGCTCTGAATCTTTTGTTGCTTGTACCGGTAGGGGTGACATAGTCAAACTTTCCCCTTTTCAGGCCTACTTCAATCCTCTCGCTCGCAAATACTAGATCCGCGAAGCTAGAGGCCTACTTCAAACTTTCCCCTTTTAAGGTAAAAGGATTTGAATTAAAGTCAAAATATTTTTTAAAAAATAAATATATATATAACATTAAACTTTTGAAAACACTTTATGAAAGAACCTTAAGCAAGTAATTCACATATCACATTCAAAATCATGCATAATCATTTCAAAAAACATTGTATATATTCAATTATATCAAAATAATCAACACAAGTATTGAAGAATAAAGGTCAAGGATATTATCAAATATTTTAAAAAGAAATTTCATGCTTTGAGAAAGAAAATTAACTCAATCAAAACATATAAACACATACTCATAATTTCAATCAATTAAGAGAAACAAATAAAATTTTGTTAGTCATCATAATCAAATTAATTGAAAGGAAAATTTCAACCAAAATAAATTTTGAAAGAGAATGGTTTTGATGTTACCTTTTTTATGATTAAAGTGTCTAGATCTTCAAAGATGGAAGTCATACTTTTACTTTTTGCTTAATCTTCTTGAGAGATGTTCTCATCACTCTCAAAGTCCTTGGTTAGAAGGTTGATCTCCTTCTCTGAACCATCGAATGAGTCATTGTCATCACATGCAATGTAAGCCTTTTTGGTCCTTCTTTCTTCATACCTTTTCTTATCACTCTTATCAGGCCATTCCTCATTTGAGGGACAATTTGCTTTGATGTGACCAAGTTGGTTGCATTTGTAGCATCTAAGAATTTGAGAGTCTTCTTGAGATCTTCTTCCATTGTTGAAGTTTTGATGCCTCTCGATTCTTCTCTTCTTAACAAATTTTTGAAACTTCTTCACAAAGAGTGAGAAGTCTTCTTCATCTTCTGATTCTTCTTCTTCATTTTCTTCTTGCATTGATGAGGAGGTTTTAAGTGCTATGCTTCTTTTCTTTTTGTCGGTTTCTTCATTTTGATTAAGTCATTGAAGTTCCATTTCATGTTCCTACAATTTTCCAAACAAAGTGGCAAGAGACATAGAAGAAAGATCTTTACTTTCAGAAATGGCAGTTACCTTGGGTTGCCACTCCCTACTTAAGCATCTTAAAACTTTATTAAGTAAATCTTCATTAGGGAAGATTTTTCCTAAAGAGGCAAGATGGTTGACTATGTGTGTGAATCTTTTCTACATACTTTGGATGTTTTCATTAGGGTTCATCCTAAACAATTCATATTCATGTGTAAGGTTATTGACTCTAGATCTTTTCACATCAGTGGTGCCTTCATGTGTAAGTTGGAGAGTATCCCACATCTCCTTGGCATTTGTGCAATTTGACACTCTAAAATACTCATCTATTCCTAGGGCTGAAGTAATAATGTTTTTGGCTTTAAGATCATACTAGATTCTTCTTCTATCTTCTTCAGTCTACTTGTCTCTAGGTTTTTGTGTTGTGGTGCTAGTACTTACATCTACTACGGTGGGCATGTAAGGTCCTATTTCTATTGCTTCCCAAATGTTTAAATCTATGGCTTCAATGAAAATCTGCATACGGGTTTTCCAATAGTGGTAACCCTCACCATTAAAGATAGGTGGCCTATGGATGGAATTTCCTTCAGGAAACAAATAATTTGAAGAGGGCATGAATCTTGAAGTGGTTAAACTTTCTACAAGATACCTGCTCTGATACCACTTGTTGGATCAAGTGGCCTCAGAATAATTAAGAAGGGGGGTTGAATTAATTATTAATGTACCTTGACTAATTAAAACTTATCCTTCTTAATGTTACTAGATTTAATTAGGCTTTTTCTACAAAGTTAAGAAAGTAAAGAACAATAATTGAAACTTAACCAAAAGTAAAAGCGATAATTAAAAGTGCACAGCGGAAATTAAAGAGTGTAGGGAAGAAGAAGACAAACACAAGAGTTTTATACTGGTTCGACAACAACCAATGCCTACATCCAGTTCCCAAGCAACCTATGGTCCTTGAGATTTCTTTTCAACCTTGTAAAAACCTTTACAAGCAAAGATCCGCAAGGGATGTACCCTCCCTTGTTCTCTTTGAACAACCAAGTGGATGTACCCTCCACTTGAACTGATCCACAAGAGATGTACCCTCTCTTGTTCTCAGTTACAACAACCCAAGTAGATGTAGCCTCTACTTGTACCACAAAGGATGTAGCCTCTAATGTGTTAAGACAAAGTTCTCAGGCGGTTAGTCCTTTGAATCTTTGTGAAGGGGAAACAAAAGATATCTCAGGCGGTTAGTCCTTTGAAATCTTTTGTTTAAGGGAAAGGGAAGAATCAAAAGAATTCTCAAACTGTGTCTTTTTGAATTCTTTGAAAAGGGAGAAGGGAGACACAAAAGAATTCAGGCATTAGTCCTTCGTTCTTTTGGAAAAGGGAGAAGAGAGACATAAAAAGAATTCAGGCGATTAGTCCTTATTGAATTCTTTTTGGCAAAGGGAGAAAAGAATAAAAAGATATAGCACACTTTTGTTTTCTGTGAAAGAATAAGGTTTGGAAACCAGAAAACTTAGAAAGCTTTTGGCAAAGGAAGAAGAAGAAAGAAAGATAACTAGCAAAGTTTCAAGATTTCTCAAAAGTTGTTCAAGAAATTTTAAGAAGTTGTTCTAAAAAGTTATTGAAATGCAAGTCAAGGTCTTGCTTTTATAGACTATTCATGTCTGGTCAAGAAAACCATTGGAAGAGTTATAACCTTGAGAAAAACCTGAAAACCATTGGAAGAGTTACATCTCTTGACTTTTTTTATTCAAAACTTGTCACTGGTAATCGATTACCAAAATCATGTAATCGATTACACAAAGCATTTTATGAAAAGATATGACTCTTCACAATTTAATTTGAATTTCAACGTTCAGATACACTAGTAATCGATTACCAATATATTGTAATCGATTACACCATTTAAAAATCAATTGGAACGTTGCAAATTCAGTTAAAAGCTTTTGAAATCAAACTTTGCAACTGGTAATCGATTACAAGAGAGTAAAAACTCTGGTAAGTTAGAAAATTTTGAGAAAAACTTTTCTTGTAAAACAAAATTGTGTTATGTTTGGTTTTTGAAAAATTCTTTTCAATACTTCCCTTGTGAAATCATCTTCTCTTGAATCTTGATTCTTCTTGATGTCATTTCTTGAATCTTGAAATTAATCTTGATTTAATCTTGATCTTGAACTTGTTGACTCAATCTTGAAATCATTCTCTTGGGCTTTTTGTCATCATCAAAACTACTTGAATCAACTTGATTCATCATCATGAAGCTTGCTTCTACACTAAACCTCGATCCCTCGTAAGTTTAGACTAATTTAACCTAAGCTTCATCTGCAGATCTCTCTTGTAAGACTAGGCTTAACTTAAACAGCATTATTGTAATAGCATATTCAGAAAACCAAAACCCCAACAATCCATCCCTGGTAATGTGGTTATTCAGTCCTGCTTCTATCAAGTTCTAAGGCAGCAATACATTTCCCAATGCTAAAGTCACCTAACTGTATGCACAAATGGGAGATCAGACCAAGAGCATGTAGAAATTAAGCATTGAACACATAAAACACAATTAATTAGATATTAAAGTAATTACATCAGTTGTTCCTTAGAAATCCCCAACAAGGGTGTTTAGCCAGCCATTATAGAAAAACCCTAACACAAATGAGATTGAGAGTAAAAAATAATTGTTCCTTACACAAGAAGGGGGATCCCTCCTCCTCTTCTCAGCACCTCACAATCACTCTGCAACTCATTAATCTCTCTCTAATTGAAGAACCCTAGGCTTCTCTGCAAAGTTGCTCCTCTTGCTGCTTCCAGAGCACTATTCACGAAGTCTGTGCCAAAATATGCAACTCTAGTCTCTCAAAAATTGTACCCTAATTCTGACAATTCAAGCTTAAATAGGCTTTGAAATTGCGACGTCGCGCTTAGCACCACCCTTGCGCTTAGCACGAGTAAGTGGATTTGGGCTTGGTGCCAGTCATGCGCTGAGCCAGGCAAGAGACAAACGTCTCGCTTAGTAAGTTGATCTTGCGCTTAGCGCGCGGCCTTGATCATTGTGCTCTACCAGATTCTTCTGTCGCGCTGAAGCTGCGCTTAGCTTTGGATGCGCACTAAGCCCAAATGGTGAGTTGAGCGCAACTGCTCCCTTTAGCACTTCAAGATTTTAGCCTCTTTAGACCTGAAATTGTGCAAATTTTATCATTAAATCACATGGGAGATACTCTAGAGGCAACTATAACAATAAAAACAAGATTTATTTATAAATCCCTACAAAATAACTATAAATTGGGGAAATTATACAAGTTTTGGAAAATGTTTTCTATACAAAAGTTAGTCGTATAAGACGACTAAGACTAATCATTGTGAGGTTTTTTATATTGATAGTAACCTTTCAGAAGGAATACATGGTGTAATGTGTTTCTTGGATAGTAGGGGTTGTCGCTGTAATATATAACTATAAGTATATAAGGAGCAGCGGTGTAATGTTTTTCAAACAATTAATGGGGTTAATGTAAGGATAAAAAAGATAAGGGTATTGGAGCAAATTTAATGAAACCTTAGTAGGTGTTTAGTATAATTTGTATTTGCCTTTTGTGGGTCTTCACTCTTCACTTCTGGTATTTGCCTTTTGTTTTTGACTTTGGTGTTATGTTATTTACTTATATAGAGTTAGGGATTTTGGATCATGGTGGTTTTGGATTGTGCTGGCTGCATCGGGGATGCTTTATATCTAATGTTTTTGGGAATGATGATTGATGTAGGTGGTGATTGAGTTCTTTATTGGATTGTTGCTCTGCTTTTGGACCATGTTGCTCATCATCATAGGTACTATTAGTCGGTGAAAACGACTAACTTTTGTGTATAAAACTAGTATAAATTATATCAAACTCTCCCAATTTATGGTTATTTTGTAATGTTATAAGTATTTTTTGTTAAGTATAGGTAATAAATACTTAGTATTTTCATTTTGTGTGTTTAATAATCATTTTTCTCAATTTCAGGTTAATTAGGCAAGCTTTGGAAAGTGCTATTTTTCACCTTCTCGCTAAGCCAATATGTTGGCTTAGTGAGCATCCGCTAAGCGCAACACTCCTAGGCTAAGCGCGAGGAAGAATCCAGAAGAAGATGAGTTGTATAAATTCGCTAAGCGCACCGCTTCATCTCTCTAAGTGCACCGCTTCAGTTCATCCGCTAAGCGAGAAAGGCGCACTAAGCCAAAAGTCACCAATGTGCGCTAAGCGGTCCATATGTGCGCTAAGTGCACGAGCACGAACAAGGCCACCTATTTAAGCATGAAATCCGATTTTGTGAAGGGAGTTTGGACTGGGATTCAGAGCTTTGTAGGTCTAGGGTTTCTAGAGAGAGAAAGGTCCAAGTTCCAGAGAGTTTTGAGAGATTTTGTTGTGTGAAGATCTGCAGAGACCAGAGCTCGAAGCAGGAGCCAGTTTGAGAGCTTGAGGTGAATTTGTGAGTGATTGTGAGATCCTAGAGGTGGAGGAGACATCCTCATCACTTGTATTTTTTCAATCTTTCATCTTGTTCTTCTCTTTGTTATTTAGAAGGCTTCCTGGTATAGAAAGCTAAATCCTCTGTTGGATCTTCCCTGTAGGTACCTGATGTAAATATATTTCTATCTATTTAATGATGTTTTGTGTGTTCTCTGTGCTATCTGCTTTTCATTCCAGTATGCCTTTACCTTGATCACGTATATGCATGCTTTGTTAAGGTCATTCAAAAGTGGAAACTGGTCTGAATCTAAAGTCCTTGATAGTGTAGGGCTGAGTTGTCGTGCTTTCACGAGGAATCTGGGTGCAATAAGTCTGTTAAGTATGTGTGTCTTAATGCGGTCCTGGTTGAGTTTAGTCTTATAAGAAGAATCTGCGGACGAGGCTTGATCAGGATTAGGCTAAACTATCATGAGGAATCGGGGTTTAGTATCTCAAGAGACACCATAAGTGCATTGTTAGATAGAGAATATCTTTTTAGCATCAGGCACCTATTAGGAAGACCAACGTGTTCTCTACTTGTGTTTACACATCATTTCTCTTGCGTGATTTTCTTTCTTTTTGCACAGATAGTTTATACGATTGTTCATATTCACACTTATTTTTACACAATAGACGCCTATTTGCTGAAATAGCTTACCAAATAACACAAGTTCCCCGAGTGTTCGATACTCGATTCTTATCGTTTTATACTACTTGTGCGATCCAGTGCACTTGCCGGAAGTTGGAGCTAGGTTTTGAAGATCAGAAAATTGATTTTGATTTGTTTGTTGAAGACAGGCCTGCTCCAGAACACAATGTTTGCCTACAGGTAATGGAAGGAGGTCAAGAGGTTCTGAAAGTAGGAACCAAAACATAAGATCACCCAGTGAGGTAAAAGCGTCAAGCTAATGACGTTAAAGAAGTGCTTCCTGGAAGGCAACCCAGTTTTAATTTCTGTTATATTTGCTTTTTATGCATTTAAATCATTTGGAACTTGTTATATAATCTATACATAGGAGTATATTAGCCAATCATTGAATGCTTAACATAAGGGTTTCAATTTCAAGGAAAAATGACTGAAAAATAACTTAGAAAACTTTTTCTGAAAAATAGTCCTTTCGCTAAGCGCATCTCTGTTCATGTGCTAAGCCGCGAGTCTCAAGCGCTTAGCGCCCAACCCTTGCATCTAAGGCTAATTTGGTCCGCTAAGCTGGCCAAGGTTGAGCTAAGCGAACTTAAATTCGATCTGAATTCAGCTAAGCTTCAGCCTGATCGCTACGCAACAACTTATCCATGGCTAAGCGGGACCTATTGTCGCCAAGCGCAATTCCTTATGGCCTTAATTGAGGTCCATGACACTAAGCGCCAGTCATGGCAGCTAAGCGAGATTCATTGAGGTAATGTGAGCGCTAAGCGAGTCCCTCTTAGCTAAGCGCATGCTCCTCTGTACTTAAGATGCATCATTTTAGCTAAGTTGGCCAGAGCCTGGCTTAGCGAGAGTTGCAGCTTTTCTAATGTGCAGACCTCACTAAGCGGACTCACCTTCGCGCTAAGACGAGTTTTTGTGTAAAAAAAAAAAATTGATTTTGAATTTGAAACGTCAGCTAAGCGCATGGGTCCGCTAAGCGAGCCTTGTTGAGAAACCAAACGTCTCTCTTGCTCGCTTAGCACAGCGGTCCGCTAAGCAAAAGAATTGAAAAACTAATTAAGTGAGTGTAACAACAGTTACACTCACATTAGCCAGATTACGGAAACCTCATCCCTGCATTCTCTCTCTCCAAAAAATTGCACATTTTGCATCTGTTCTTTCCTTGTGCATTTTCAACTTTGAAGCATCAATCATACACCATCCAAGTAAGTTCCTTGATTCTTTTTCTCTTTTTCTTGTCTTAACTTTAGGGTAGAAGACTTCAATTGTAGCTTTAGATTTTAAGGGTTTTTATGTTTTGTTAGATTTAGTTTAAGAGTAGGGCTATGTACACTTGTATACTGAATTGAGTATGGCGCACACATTGCATGTCTGATATGCCTTTTAGAGGCTTGAAAAGTGCGAGAAAACAAACTACGTTTTCTATGTTTTTTGGAAAACATGATGAACTCGCTAAGCGAGCATGCTGCGTTAAGCGAGTTTATCCATACTCATTGTATGTAAGCGTTATCTGAAGAACTCGCTAAGCGCGTGTACCGCGCTAAGCAAGTTCATCTTTTGAGGATGAACACTCATCCTCTTCCTAAACTACCTGTGGCTAAGCGAGGCTGAATCAAATTTTTTGTTGATAGTCATGCGCTAAGCCGAGCTTTCCTGAGCCAAGCGCAATTGGTTGCGGCATCCGCTGAGCTAAGCGAGCTTCACTCGCTAAGCTCCCAACACTTAGTGAAATTTTTGAAGAGTTGGTGCCGCTAAGCGCAGCCTTTAAGGAGCTTAGCGCAAATCCTTGCAGCACATGTTCATCTTAGCGGGGACTTTCTCGCTAAGCCAATTATGTAGAATCTAAAAATTCTGCAACTTCTGCTAAGCGGCTCCATATGTCGCTAAGAGATAGTGTTTTTTTACAAAGGCTAGCTAAGCGAACCATGTCTCGCTAAGTGGCCATTGTCTTTTTCAGTTTTTAAAATTTTGAATAACTGTGTCCTGATCAAATATTTGATTCCTTTGTCTACAGATGGCTTCTAGAAAGAGAAAGAGCATTGGTACAAGGCCCACATCTCAGTATGACACAAGGAGATTCTCTTCATTAGATGCTTGGACCAGATACACTGATAATGTTCTGGGAAGAAACATTTTACCTGAGAGGAAAGTAGAGCTATATCACACTGAGCTAGATGACTTTAAGGCCGAGCTGGAGAGGCATAATTTCCATAAACACCTCACCAATTTAGCCGATGGGAGCATAGATCTGGCTTTGGTGAAAGAGTTCTATGCAAATTTATACAGTTTTGAGGACCATCCACCAAAGCAGTCCAGAGTCAGAGACCATTTGGTGAAAATTGATGCTGACAGTCTCAACACATTTTTAGAGACACCTGTGGTATTATCTGAGGGGGAGACATTACCCACTTACTCCAAATACTACAGGTTGCCTATAGATTACTGAAAGCCATCCTGGGAAGATTCTCAGGAAGGATCTGACTACACTAGCTCAGGTGTGGAGTGTCCTCTCATACTCCAACTTGGCCCCCATATCACATACTTCTAACTTGAAAGTGGATGGAGCTAGGCTCATTTTTGGCCTAGTTTCTCACTTGGATATGAACATAGGAGCGCTGATCTCTGACCAAATGACCTCTATAGCCCAGTCTAACACCTCTAGACTTGGCTTCCCTGCTCTAATCACCGCATTATGTAGAGCCAGAGAGGTTGTCTCTGACAGCCTCACCTTTGAGCGCCTGAGCCCGGTCATTAACCTGGCCTACATCAGGAAGAACTGTTGGAACCCTGAGGATCTAACAGTCTCTATCCGAGGGGCTAGGAGGGCGAGGGAAAGGCAAGCTGAGCTTCCTTCTACTTCTGCAGCTCCTACTCTAGCATCCACTTCAGCAGCCCCTTCTGTCCCAGCTCAAACAAATTATCAGCGCTTTGAAGCCATGCTACAAAGCATTCATCAGGGACAAATCATTTTACTATAGAGTTTACAAATGATGGCACCTCCAGACTCTATTCCTATAGTAGAGAAGTTTAATGAGATGGTAGCTTGGCCTGAGACCCAACCTTCTCTTCATAAGGAAGACGAAGGTCCCACAGCTCAGGTACCTCAGCATATGGAGGATGAGTCATCTAAGGCCACCATCCCAGAGCCATTTGATATAGGAGAAGAGGCAGAGGAGACATAGTTGAGACAGGTAGCTGCGACCACTCCTGAACAATCCCTTGAGGCTACTTCAGAGCCTTCTGCACCAGTGGTAAACCTACCCTCACCTCAGCTTGCAGCAGATCCCTCCACTCCTCTTCTACAGATGCCAGAGGACCCAACGACACCAGTCCTAGTATGGACACTTCAGCGCCTCCTGCAGCAGATCGACGCCGCGGCGGAGGAGATCGCGTGCCTGCGGGGGCGCGTGGCGGAGCTCGAGGACGCCGCCCTGATGATACTTTTTTATTTATTTATTATTATTATTATTATAATTTTGGCTTTCATACAGTATTTTCTTTATGTCTACATATACTGCTAGTTTTATTTATGGGTAATTAGTTTGCTTATCCTGAAGGATCCTAAACAGTTTAACTTAATTTTGAATGGTGTGACAGTGAAGTAGTTTACTTATTTTGTGAAAATGGATGTATGTTTTCATTTTGAATTGAGTGCATGATTGTGATGGAGTTTGTGTTTCTTATCATGAGTTTGAGCAAATGTGTATGTTAGACAAAGAAAGAACAAGAATATGAACTTGCATTTAGAATTGTTCGTCAGTAGACAGATTAATTGTGAAAGAAAAGCTTGAACCAAAACCGATGAGAGTGTGACCTTAAACTGTGAGTGAACGACTAGCTGTGAGTAATAATCTTTGCATGAATCTCTGAATTTTAGAATGAAATGCATAAATGAGGACATGATGTAGGCCATGATTATACATACACAAGCTCTTCTGACCAAAAAGCTTACCTTGAATGATAATTGCATCCTTTGCTCCCCTTTTGAGTTTAATGATATTGTCAAAAATTTAAACCCTGAACTTAAACAATTATCTCCTGATACCTTGTTTAGATTTTAGGAGAGCATATGGTTCAAGGCAAATTTACTCTAAATTTGGGGGAGGAAAGTCAATTAGAATGAAAAGAAAAAGGTTAAGCATCAACACACACAACAAATAAGTGTATGTTAAAAAAAAGAAAAAGATAAGAATAAATTGTGCTATTACAATAAGGTCAAAAGCAACTTGAGAGGAAAAGATAATGAGAAAGCTACTTGTATAATACAAGACCATTGGGATAAGTCAAGGATTTGTGCTCTCTTAGAATCTAAGCCTTTGAATCCTAGAAAAACCAATGAATTTTTGTAGCCAAGCCTCACTACAAACCTGAGAAAGTCCTTCTGATTCTTTTTATACATTTCTGACTTTATGGCATGAGATGAAATTCAAAGATTGGACCTCTTGCTAGTTGTTATCAATGAATAGCTTAAACACTTGTGCTTGAGTGAAACAGTAGCCGTGAGACTGTGTTTTAAGCTACTTTCCTTAATATTTGTCTTATGCCTAACTTCATCTATCTGTTCAGGTTACATTTTATTCTTCTCTTTGGATAACTACATACCTTGTGAAAGAAGTGTGATGAGGGCATTTTACTCCATCCTCTTATCATGAAATCAGTCACTTTGTAGCATACACCTTTGTACATAGCCACTGCATGTCATTGTTACTTGAGGACAAGTGAGTTGTTCTCTTTTTGCTTGAGGACAAGCAAAACTGTAAATTTGGGGGAGTTGTTAGTCAGTGAAAATGACTAACTTTTGTGTATAAAACTTGTATAAATTGTATCAAACTCTCCCAATTTATGGTTATTTTGTAATGTTATAAGTATTTTCTATTAAGTATAGGTAATAAATACTTAGTATTTTCATTTTGTGTGTTTAATAATCATTTTCTTTCAATTTCAGGTTAATTAGGCAAGCTTTGGAAAATGTTGTTTTTCACCTTCTCGCTAAGCCAATATGCTGGCTTAGCGAGCATCCGCTAAGTGCAACACTCCTGGGCTAAGCACGAGGAAGAATCTAGAAGAAGATGAGCTGTACAGATTCGCTAAGCGCACCACTTCATCTCTATAAGCGCACCGCTTCAGTTCATCCGCTAAGCGAGAAAGGCGCGCTAAGCCAAAAATCACTAATGTGCGCTAAGCGGTCCATACGTGCGCTAAGCGCATGAGCACGAACAAGGCCACCTATTTAAGCCTGAAATCAGATTTTGTGAAGGGAGTTTGGACTGGGATTCAGAGCTTTGAATGTCTAGGGTTTCTAGAGAGAGAAAGGTCCAAGTTCTAGAGAGTTTTGAGAGATTTTGTTGTGTGAAGATCTGCAGAGACCAGAGCTCGAAGCAGGAGCCAATTTGAGAGCTTAAGATGAATTTGTGAGTGATTATGAGATCCTAGAGGTGGAGGAGACATCCTCACCACTTGTATTTTTTTCAATCTTTCATCTTGTTCTTCTCTTTGTTATCAAGAAGGCTTCCTGGTATGGAAAGCTAAATCCTCTGTTGGATCTTCCCTGTAGGTACCTGATGTAAATATATTTCTATCTATTTAATGATGTTTTGTGTGTTCTCTATGCTATCTACTTTTCATTCCAGTATGCCTTTACCTTGATCACGTAGATGCATGCTTTTTTAGGGTCATTCAACAGTGGAAACTGGTCTGACTCTAAAGTCCTTGATAGTGTAGGGCTGAGTTGTCGTGCTTTCACGAGCAATCGGGGTGCAATAAGTCTGTTAAGTATGTGTGTCTTAATGCGGTCCTGGTTGAGTTTAGTCTTATAAGAAGAATCTGCGGACGAGGCTTGATCAGGATTAGGTTAAACTATCATGAGGAATCGGGGTTTAGTATCTCAAGAGACACCATAAGAGCACATGAGCATTGTTAGATAGAGAATATCTTTTTAGCATCAGACACCTATTAGGAAGACCAACGTGTTCTCTACTTGTTTTTACACATCATTTCTCTCGCGTGATTTTCTTTCTTTTTGCACAGATATTTTATACACTTGTTCATATTCACACTTATTTTTACACAATAGGCGCCTATTTGCTTAAATAGCTTACCAAATAACACAAGTTCCCCGAGTGTTCGATACTCGGTTCTTACCATTTTATACTACTTGTGCGAGTCGGTGCACTTGCCGGAAGCCGAACAGGTACAAATGTATTTTGTAAACTTTTGATGTTGTTGTCTGTTACCCATGTTTTTATTACTTGTTCACTGCGATTAATGAGAACTGATATATGCTATACAAGTTATGTTCATCATAAGTGAATCTTAGATTACCGTTTCAGATTGAATACAATTATTCTTGTGGATAGTTTGTATTAATCGTTGTATTGAATCTTGAATTGTCCGTTTGGACAGTTTGGGAAGACTCATATTTTTATGGTAGATTCATGCGTTAAGGTTAAGATTATTTTGTTGAATTTGATGTAATTTTGGTACAATGCATTTCTACTTGTTCTCTGAGTGCATACTTGATTGTCAGGGAATTAATCTTACCGCTTTCATGTCGTGTACTTGGAGATCAATGTGAAATGCTGCCAAAATTTTGTCAAATTTAACAAAAGAGACTTAACCTTGACATATGAATCTACCATAAAAAATGTCTTCTTGAATGGGATAAGGTCACACCTTTAATGAAAAAGTGAGATTTTCATGCACTGAATAACTTTGTGAGTATCACAAAGTTATTATTTAGATGGATTGAAGTTGGATGAATGAAAGTCGCATGAGCCCTGCGTATGAGGAAGGCGTGGAATAGTTCTTGCAATTTGCTTCAGAAAGAAGTTGACCGGATGGGGATGGAAATTTTTTTTGTCCTTGTATAAATTATTTGAATGGGAGATGACAAATACTCGATGACATACAAGAGCATCTATTGTGTGATGCGATTAAGAAGAATTATACAACGTGGATATGACATGGTGAATTGATAGAAATGCAGAGGGGGTCCCAATCTGAACCGTTTGATGTAGAAATGGGAGATCGCTTAGAGGATATGATTCGTGATCTCGGACAAGAGTCTTTTCAGCAAGCACATGCCCCTATGTATGATACATTGCAAACTAATTCAAAGAAGCCTTTGTATTCGGGGTGCAACAATTCCTTGACGCTGTTGTCAGCGGTGTTAAGTTTGGTTAATGTCAAGGCCAAATATGGGTGGAGTGACAAAAGCTTTAGTTCACTGCTTCAAGTAGTGCACGATATGCTTCCAGAGGAAAACATGTTGCCAAAAAGTTACTATCAGGCCAAGAAGATATTGTGTCCGGTGGGTATGGAATATTAGAAGATTCATGCTTGCCCTAATGATTACATACTGTACATACATGAGTTTGAAGAAATGCACAAATGCCCTAGGTGTAGGTTATCACGGTACAAAGTGAAGGATGATGACGAGTGTAGTAGTGATGAAAACTTAAAGAAGGGCCCCCCAACGAAGGTGTTGTGGTATCTTCCGATCATTCCAAGGTTTATGCGTCTGTTTGCTAATGGAGACGACACAAAAGACCTTACATGGCATACAAATGGGAGAAACTGTGATGGAATGCTCCGTCATCCGGTTGATTCCTCCCAGTAGAAGAAGATTGATCATTTGTATCCGGATTTCGGTAAAGAGGCAAGAAATCTTAGGCTTGGACTTGCCACTAATGGAATGAATCCATATGGCAGTTTAAGCACTCAACATAGTTCGTGGCCAATTTTGCTAGTAATTTACAACTTGCGTTCTTGGTTGTGCATGAAGCGAAATACATGATGTTGTCTATGAAGATATCGGGCCCAAGACATCTAGGAAATGATATCGATGCTTATCTCAGTCCCTTGATTGAAGACTTGACAAAGTTGTGGGACTAGGGGGTTTCAGTGTTTAATGGGTTTTGAAATGAGACTTTTGATTTGCGTGCAATGCTTTTTTGTACCATTAATGACTTTCCACCATATGGCGATTGAAAAAAGTATTTAATGGAAGTCAAGAGCATGAAAGTGCACTGATACCATTAACTGGTCACTAGGTCTTTCAATGGGTTCAAGACTTGAATACTATATTTGGAAAGACCCAAAAGAAGGAAAAAAGTAAGACTTGCATATGGAAGAAAAGGTCAATTTTGTTTGATCTTTCGTACTGGTTTGATCTAGATGTTAGACATTGTATTGATGTTATGCATGTAGAGAAAAATGTTTGTGATAGTGTCATTGGGACACTCCTTAACATTCAAGGCAAGATGAAAGATGGTTTGAATACTCATCAAGATCTAGCTGAGATGGGTATACGAGCCCAATTACATCGAAGGTCTGATGGTAAAAAAAATATACTTGCCTTCAACTTGTCATACTTTGTCTAGAAAAGAGATGAGTTTTTGTCAGTGTTTGCGCCGTGTCAAAATCTCCCAAGGATACTCTTCAAATATTAAGAGCCTTGTGCAGTTGAAAGATCTAAAGTTGGTAGGCTTAAAGTCTCACGATTGTCACGTCTTGATGCAACAATCGTTAGTCGTGGCCATATGAGACATTTTTCCTAACAAAGTCAGGCATGCCATAACTCGGCTATGCTTAATCTTCAATGCCATATGTAGCAAAGTCCTTGATCCTTTCAACTTAGATGAGCTAGAAAACAAGGCTACTATTATATTGTGTCAGTTGGAGATGTATTTTCCGCCTATTTTCTTCAACATCATGGTTCACTTAATTTTTCATATGATCAGAGAAATCAAATGTTGTGGTCCCATTTATTTGCGGTGGATGCACCCGGTCGAGCGATACATGAAGATCTTAAAAGGGTATACAAAGAATCTACACTATCCGGAAGCATCTATTATGGAAAGATACATTGCAGAAGCAGCTATTGAGTTTTGTTCAGAGTACACTGAAAAGGAAAAACCTGTTGAGCTTCCCGAGTCTCAGCATGACGAAAGAGTGAGAGGTAAAGGTTCAAGAGGACTACATGTTATCACTCCAACCAAGTGTAGAAGATTTACAACAAGCTCATTTGTATGTATTGAATAACAGTAATGAAGTTTTGCCATACATACTTCGCCATGAAGGTTTAGTGAAGGAAAGTAATCCAAAAATGTTGAAGAACAAGGTGTTGAAAGAGCATAACAAGACTTTCCTAAATTAGTTTAAAGATACAATCTTTGGTGACGATAATGCTTTTGAAACATTAAGAAAGCTAGCAGATGGGCCTAAAAGAAATGTTATAACTTGGCAAGGATACGATATAAAAAAGTATTCCTTCTATACAAAAGCATAAGACGAGAAAAGTACAATGCAAAACAGTGGGGTTACCCTAAGGGCTGAATCTCTACACTTAGCTAGTGTACATGATGAGAATCCTCATGTAGCTTTCATCCCTTACTTTGGTTTTGTTGAAGAAATCTGGGAGCTTAATTATGTCAAATTCATTGTCTGTGTTTTCAAATGTAAATGGATTGACAACAATATTGGTGTGCAGATCAATGATGTAGGATTTATGTTGGTAGATCTTAAGAAACAAGTATTTTATGTTCAAGACCCTTGTGAAGAAAGGTGGTCAGTGGTTCTACATGGGAAAACAATTGGTGTTAATGTTGAAGATGATGATTCACTCATTGATACTTATGTTAGTCCTTTGTCCACACAAATCTCGCCTAACATCGCCTGAGAAGAAGAAGCTAACAGCATTCATGCAAATCGTAATGATCACGATGAAGGAGAATTAATTAACATCGTCTAATATAATTTTTTATATGTACTTCATTTCAGTTTATTCGGTTACATAACATAAAATAGTTTTGTGATCATCTTTAAAATTAATGTTTTCTTCTTAACAGGAAAATGGCTACACCACCCAGCTCCCCTCCTCCTCCTTCTCCGACTGATTCAACATCACATTCCCCTTCTACCATAAAGAGGACAAGAAAAGTGACCCGGCTGAGATCAATGGCTACTAGACCAGTTAGGACAAAGAGACCCCGGGTCCATGTGGATCCTGCAACTGGGAAAACCGACGGTCCCTACAGAAAAAAGTTAAGAACATATTTGGGGATCGTCGCTCGCAATAAGGTGGATGTCACATACGAGAATCGAAAACAAGTCCCTGCTACCTAGAAGGATTTGATATGGGAGGACATTTAGGTATTTTACTTAAATGTTGCATGTTGTTGATTAACAATAAAATTGTAATTTACTAACAATAAAATGTAATTTTCGTTTGTCAAGCTGAATTTGATACCTTGAAGCATCTGATTTGAGGACGAAAAAGAAAATACTTCAGACCGTGGGGGAGCGGTGAAGATAGTTTAAGTCTGATTTGACATCGAAATGGGCACTTATAGCCGATAAGGACGGTGTCGATGACACTGTATGCAAAAAGTACGACATTAGCAAGGAGAAGTGGACCCAATTTTGTCAGAGCCACAGAGACCCTTCATGGGAGGTAACTTTGTGATTTTTATTGTTTTAAACTTTAAATTTACTTATTATTGTTAGTAATAATAACTTTGGATAATGTTTAATTTTTAAAGGATGTGCGAAAGAAGGCATAGACCATTTAGAAGCAAAACATTTCCCCTCACTTGTTGTCTCGTGGGGGTTATGAATTTCTAGAAAACAAGTTGATGGAGGAGAAGAAAAAGAAACAATTGGAGGAAGCCGTTAAATCCGGAAGCACTGACACCATCATTGATCCTCCATCTCCCATCAAATGACACGTGAAGTAGAAGATGGCCTGCATCAAGAAAACTAGCCACATGACATTTGAGTCAGCAAAGGAAATTGCTAACAAGATTGTATGTCACTTTCAATTGTCAATTGTAATTATTTATAATTATTGTTTGATTTAGTAAACCAATAAATGTGTTCATTACAAGATTCCTTGGAGGAGAAGACCTTGTCGCCCATGAATGTCAAGATGTACTGACTGTTGCCATTGGGCAACCAGAACACCTTGTTCATGTGCTTGCTGCTATAGCCAGTGTCATGATCAAACAATACATGGGACCGACTCCAAGGACCCCCCGCATCTTTGTCCATGGCTTCCAAAGACCTGAACTAGCTGATGCAAAAAATCAGGGACCGACTGGAGGAGTCGATCATAGAAAAAATGACTCAACAACTAATGTTGTCCTTTCGCCAGATGTAGTCCCATTTTCAATCGTAGATGCAATCATAAGGACTCGCACTGCCTCCTGAGCCTATGGTTGGTCCTTCAGCTGCTCATGTCAGCACAAAGGAGAGTTGTGTTGATCCCTCATGGAATGACCCAGACACAGGTGACTCAAAGAAATGCAGGTTGTATGTCGAAGAAAATCATCCCTGCCCGGTTGCCCTAGGAAGGCTTTATGAGGGGTTGACAACCATTCACAACATCCCTTTGGGTAATGATCAAGTCAAGGTTGGTGTTGAGGAAGTTAGAGATGCAGATGCTCACATTCTTGTACCCACTCAAGAAGTTCATTTAGTAGAGCTGGCACTTAACACCTTCGTTGCTTGGCCGACACATCTTGTCAAACGTTTCTCAGAACAGGTATTTCACTGTCATTAAATGTTTTTTTTCAATTAAAGTGTTCACTTTTATTAAATTATGTTAATTAACTGTGTTCGATAAATAGAGAGCTGTGGGACCGGCAAAACCTACAGATAGGTCGGATCATGATGTCGATGATCCCTTATATCTGATGACATTGACCATCCCATAGCTTTTTCTAAAGTCGTTGTAGGTTATGTGGAATGCTACCGTGTTTAGGGTGTTGAATGACAACTTCCCCTTGTACATAAAGCAGGAAGATCTGTCTGAAATAGCACACTATGGTCAATGTCTCAGCATCTTTGTTATACAATTATGGATTTTGTAAGTCACTTTACATTATTCTTTATTACCTAACTTATTGATTTAAATTCATACATAATTTAATTTATTTTAACAACAATAGACATATGATTGAGACAAGTATGCGAGCGGGGAATTTCGATGTGTATGGATTCCTCGAGCCATAGTCCATACAGAGATCTGGGCAATCGCAATTTGAATCAGAAAGTTATATTAAGAATTGGATGCAGAATTCAAAAAGGGATGTGTGCCTAGAAGCCTACTTGAATGGGTAAGTTAAACTGAACAAATGAATTTAAATAATTCATAATAGTATAATAACTTATATTGTTCTCCACTGCAGTGCACATTGGCAAATGGTCGTCATTTTGCCTAAGGAAAATGTTGTCATCTGGTTTTGTTCGTTACACAATAAGCCAGACAACTATATGAAAGGAATTATTAATAGATCAGTTATATTTTTTAATACATTTACATTAGCATTAGTCAGGAACATCAATATTTTAATTGTACAATATGCATCCATGTTTGTATTGAACAATGCTTTGAAAGGATTTGACGATACTCCACAAAGTAAATCCAAGGCTGGTGCTAGGTGGATTGTTGTTAAAGTAAGTCATTTAAACAATGCTTCTAATTATATTTTATTATTGTGTGGACTAATTTGTACTTAACATTGAATATCTAAATTTCATAATGTATTTAGTGTAATAGACAAAAAGGAAGCACTAACTGCAAATATTACGTCATGAACTAGATGTGAACAATAATCTTATGAAGTTTCAAGAATATTTGGGAAATGGTAATTGTTTAATTCAAACGTATTTCATTTTGTTATAATTGGTATTATATATGATTAACTTATGCTTTATTATATCATGCAGTATTTCAATGATGCTAGACCATTGGAACCATAGCGATTGAAGGCGCTCCGCATCCAGTGGGCAAGCTACTATTTGAAAGTTAAAAATGAAACAATTAGTGTTTAAGTAATTTTGAATTGTAGTTTAGTTAATTTACATTTTTTACTATTCATGTAATGTATGCACATTAAATATTCTTTTAATGCATAGTAAATATTCAATTTTTATGGAATTTCTGCTAAAAACTATTTGAAAACAATCTAAAAATTATTTATTGTGGTTCTGCTTTTAAATTTGTAGGTTAATTTGGGGTAATTAGAAAAACATACAACATATTAAAAAATCCAAAAAAACATCAATTTTTAGTAAAAATTGATGTTGATGTTTAAAACATCGGTGTTTTGTAAAAACAAATGTTGGTTGTCAGAAAACTACATCGATTTTTAGTATAAACCAATGTTGTTGTCTGGCAACCAACATCGATTTTCACAAGAAACTGATGTTGGGGAGTAGAAATCAACATCGGTCTATTCTAAAAACTGATGTTGTATGTATATATTAACATTGGTTTTGGTAAAAACCGATGTTGATTTCCAGATATTTGACTTTTTTTATAATTCTTATTATACAACATCAGTTTTTTAAAAAACCGATGTTTTCATTTTTATGTTAACATCGGTTTTGGAAAACTGATGTTAACGGTATTACTTTCAATGTCGGTACTTTCAACATGAAAGTCCTTAATAACCGATGTTAAAACCTTATTTTCTAGTAGTGAACCAATGTGTCTCCGGTAGTACAAAGACACTGGAGAGAAAACTACTCTTCTGAATGGTGAGAACTTTGTACGTCTTGATCTAAGTAATGCACGTTTTTGTTTGTTTTAGAACTTATATTAGTCATTGATTCATGTGGTGAATATTTGTACAAATATCATCACAAGAAAAAAAAAATCACAATTTAGTGAAAAAATGTTATTTTTATAAGTATTGCATGTTTTATTATATGAATTTCTTATATTATTTTAATAACTATTTGGGTTTGAAGTTTGAACCTGGTTGTCTTTTGTGGAGAATAATTATTTTTTACTAAAAAATAATAAGAGAGAGAGAGAGAGAGTTGGCAGACTTTTTTAAATAAATAAAGAATTTCTACTTCTTTATTTCAATCATGAATTCCCTTTGAATTTAATTGAATTAAAATCATAACTAATATTTTTAACAACATTAAGGAATTTAATGATTAGGAAAAGAAATTATGTAGTTATTATAAGGAAGATTGGTGCAACATGTATGGCCTCATAGGCCCGCCGGATTCACCTAATAACCAAAATAGCAGTCCAATAAGATTAAAATATATTTTCAATTCCACAACATATTTCAATGTTTAGTTTTAATCTCTACAAATTCATATTACATTTACTAAAAGTGATATAGTTTTAGTCCTTCGTTAGGACTAAAAACACTGCTTTTTGGTAAATATAAGAACTAGAAATCTATTTCTTCAAAAGAAAAAAAATAATCTATTTGATGGGCAAATAAATATTTTACCCATTAAAGTCTAATATGCTACTTCTTTTAGTTTCTTTAATTGGTGTAGTTGTTGTGGTTCGTGAATATGAAATTTTAGAACTAATAACATAAATCCAAATTTAAATGTTAGATTTTATCACATTTATTTTTTGTAATGTACTTGCCAATTAATGCAAAATTATTCTTAAGATGATTATAAAGATAATTATTACAACAACTAATAAACTTATTACGTATGACAAATTTATTGATTATTATACATATCAAAAGGTTTGGTTGTTGCTATTGCCTTTTTGTTGATTTGAGTTAGAAGTAATTATAGGTGAAATATTTTAATTAAAGGTAGTAAATGCTTAGGACACACATGAATAAAGTAAAAAAAAAAAGAAGGAATTTTTAACCTCCACACTTACAACTAACTTTTTTTTTAAAGTCATAATATATTTGTATTGAGATAAGTAACATGTACAAGAGGTACAATAAGCAAGAACCAGTAAAGTTCTGCAATAGGCAAAAGTATACCCATGTTGCTTTCAATCACCTAAAGCAATCCTATAACAAGATTCAAAACAAAAGAAAACCGCATTTGTGTATGTTGCACGATGCTATTTGTTCAAAACACAATCTCAAGGGTTAATACACCAATTTGAGAAAGCAACTCCCCCCAAACCCCAAAACTCTCCCTTCTACATCCACCAATTCCATGACACTAACTTAATCTGATAAAAAATCAAAATCATCTATATGCTTCTAATTAAACACTATGATTTTTATTGATCCACACTGTCCAACAAGTAGCATGCCAAAATCAATCTTTTACCTTTTTTTTTCCTTCTAGCACCCATGGCCAACAAATTCTCTCTAATCATCCCGAACATCTAGTTGATATGATTTGGAATTTGTAAATCGATTCCCACCCATGCCATAACTCTTTCCCACAATCTGTTAATTATCGGACATAGTAAGAACAAATGATTGATGGTTTCCACCTCAAGGCCACACATTTTGCATGAATAATTGTAGTCTTGAATAATTTATTATTATTACGTACAATAATTTATATGTTCACATCTATTAGACTTGTTGTGATCTGGTTGTTAATAGTCATTTGATTATTTATGAAGGCAAATGATCTGGTAATTTATATGTTCACATCAATTAGTGTTGTGAAGTGTGCAGTTCAATTCCTAATTATCATAAAGATAATCTAATTTTCACTTTTAGCCTATTTTCTTATATGTTTTTGTAATTGCAGGAGTGCACCAATGCAAGATAGTTCAGGTAGTTCATTTACAATTTCTTCACCACAGGCAACACAAATTTATCATTACCTGAATGAAACACGGTCCCACACTTGTTGTGATTCACATCATTAGCATAATCAACAATTTTTATTTTTAAGGTTTCTTCAAGTCATGCTCGAATTAACTATAAGGATGGTGCCTTCTTCTTGATTGATTTGCAGAGTGAACATGGCACCTGGATCATTGAGTAAGTAAAAGAAGTGAAAGGTTCTTTGTTTGACATTAAAAGTTTATATTCTTGGCAAATCTATTTAGTATCCTTCTTCTTCTAGGACTTATATTTGGGCAAACCAATCTATCAAAATGTCAAGATGTTAAAATGACATATAAAGCTTTTATAGTCTGTCGTAACAAGCGTTTGACAACTACCTAGTTCACTCATTTCAGCCTCCATCACCAACTCTGATATGTTTTATTTCTTAAATACTATAATTTTTGTAAGAAACAAGAAACAAGATATGCATATATAGATAGATAGTGACTTTCTCATCAAGAGATAAAGACTTATCATTTTCTGCATCCATTTTGTATATATATCATTTACATTGCCTAATGCCAAAATTCCTGCCCTAGCATTGTGTGACAACTATTTTTGTTGAATTTTCTCATATTTGAATATTTATTGTGCAAGGCACTGACCACGTTATTGCTTCTGTTGTTTTTCTTTATACATGTCCTTCTAAAAGTGAGGTTAATTTTGTGCTTATGATTTCATTTGTAATAATAAAGGGAGGTGAAAGCTTGGGGTGCATATGTTGTTGTTGTTGTTATTGTGTTGTTGTTGTTGTTGTCAGGTTGACCTTGATGAAGTGAATGCTCTCCGGGCCAGCTTAAGGCCCAAGCAAGGGCTTTAGGCCCCCCCAAAAAAAGGCCCCAAATTTTTTTTAGTACTAATATACCTCAAAAAAAATTATTGTAAAATTATATTTGAAAATAAATTTTAATTAAAATATTATAAGTAATTGTTAATCTTTTTATTGGTACGATAAGTAACAATTAATGAGCAACAACTCTTCACCAATATCATAGCTTTATTTAGAAAAAAGAGATTTAATAGTTAATAGCTAAAGAAATCCAAAAGATTTTCTCTTTATTGCCTACTGAAAAAGAAATGTTAAATGAAATTAATTACGACAATTTAATCGATAATTTTGCATCACAAAAAGCCCAAAAATTTAATTTTAAATAAAATAATGATAATTTTAATATAAAGTATTTTATGAGTAAATAAAAGGAATCATTCTTAAATTTGTTTTAGGTCTCTCAAGTCCTTGAGCCGCCCTTGACTGCTCTAGTGGAGCTAATGACATGGAAGACAAATGTAGTAGACATTCCTTATGGAGGAGCAAAGGGTGGCATTAGCTGCAACCTAAGGGAGCTCAGCGTTAACGACTTAGGAAGTCTCTCTAGTGTTTTCTTCCAAAAGATTGATGATCTCATTGGCATTCAGAGAGATGTTCCTGCCCCTGACATGGGAACTAATGCACACGTTCTTATTTAACTATATTCC
The DNA here is from genome assembly GCF_000004515.6 of Glycine max. Taxonomy (NCBI): domain Eukaryota; kingdom Viridiplantae; phylum Streptophyta; class Magnoliopsida; order Fabales; family Fabaceae; genus Glycine; species Glycine max. Next base: position 23,903,552 of record NC_038244.2, read on the forward strand.
ATTTCCTTACTTAATTTTTGGTTTGTGGCAATTCCTTATGTAAACCAACATCTAGAACTTTCATTTATTATTCTATCCTTTTCATTCATTTACTATTTCATTGACAATGGCTTGCATTCTTGATGAGTATTCAAAATGCTTTACAGTTTATATTATCAATAAATTTTAATTTAAAACTAGTAATATTACTATATTTTTTGTTAGAAGTTGGTATATTTTACAAAACTCATTTGTTGCCCAATTTGTGCTGATTTAACATAAAAAATTTATTTAAAAATATGATGAAATTTTTATATGTTGTTGTACATGAAATATGAAATTTCTTGATTTTAAAAAATATATAGAAAATTATATTTATATAATGTTTTAATAATAATATTTTCATTATTCTATTTTTAAAAAAAAAGACATTTTAAGACAGTTCTCTGACAAACCGTCTTAAAAGGGTACCATTTTCTAAGACGATTTTTTTTATGGAACCGTCGTTGAAAGTTTTTACTTTCGACGATGTTGGCTTCAAAGACGGTTCAACATCTTTGAATGTCCTTTATAACCATTGTTGTATGTGCCTTTTGCAGTAGTGTTGTCTTATTTTGGTAGCTTCTACTCTCATATGGGTGTCACTTGATGCAATCCTACCCCGCAAGGGCATTGGATAGAAAAACTCCAAGTAGATTGGGCCAGAGATGCAAGAGAAGACCCTAGGGTTCTTATGAGCCTTAGGGTAGATTTCGGGCTCATGGGCTAAGTACGAGCCCACTTATCTTTGTAAATATTAGATTAAGGTTTCATTATTTTTGGGCCTTGTGTTTAGGGCTCCATAATGTAGGTAGGGTACCCTAGAAATATAGCATTTTTCAGCCCTTGTATTTTGGGGCGCCTAGACTAGTTTTTGTATTAGTGGTAGTTTTGTAATTTCACATGCACTAAGTGGATATTTGATGTGTGTGGTTGGAAATAAATTTAATTGAATTGGTAGAAGCCCAATCCAATTAAATTTTAGAGGGGGAGGTGAGCATTTGCTTACTACACCCCATTGCCACATCATATAGTCACACTTTGTGCATGTCCTTCATGCTTTTCATGCCTCATGACACCTAAGCACACTTAGTGGAGAATTTTGGAATTGATCTTGGATTAGTGGGCTGAACCATAACTAAAATTCACTAATCATAATTAGTGAAATTTTGGCTCCAAAGTTTGGCTCCACAAATTCAATTTCAAATTCAAGTGAAATTTGAATTTCCCTCCAATTTTGTGTGACACTTAGGCTATAAATAGAGGTCATGTGTGTGCATTTTTTTTTAACTTTGATAATTTGAATATTAAACTTCATATTTCAAAGCTCATTTAGAGCACAAAATTTCGTGCTCTTCTCTCCCTCTCCCTTCATTCATCTCCTTCTTCCTCCAAGCTCTTATCCATGGCCTCCTATGGTGGTGAGCTTCTTCTAGATTCATCTTCTCCTTGAAGTGGCGTCTCCTCTCTCTCTCCCTTTCTCCATTCCGCTGCCATTCATCTTCCAAGAAGCAAAGGAATCCATTGATGAAGAAGATCCTAGGCCTACAAGCTCCAATGGAGCTTGCATCATGTGGTATCAAGAGCATCTTCATCTAGGTGATGTTCTTTTGCTTCCTCTATCTTTTTGTTCGGTGAATTCTCTTTAATTCCTTGTTCTTCATCTTATTCTCCATGTATATCCTCCATTGTCTTGTGGTTTGGTGCTGTTTAGAGTAGATTCAAAAAAAAAATAAACCGATTAAATCTTAGATCTACACTTGTTCTTGCATTTCTATGGTTCAAAATTTGTAGATCTACTCTTGAATCTTGTTTTTGTGTTGATTTTAGGTTCTATCAATTTTCATTCATAATATTCTTGTGCTGAACCTTTAGATATAAATTTTTTTTCCAAAATATTGATTAGAAAAAAAAAACACAAAAATCTAAGTGTAAATCACTTAATCCATGTTGTCTTAGAGTCATGTTTAGTCATAGTAATTGTCACATTATGTTCTAAGTTTGTGTTGAATTTTTTTTTGTTAATTGAATTCTAGATACATTTGTTCATGTATTCTTGTCATTCTTAGCCTATCTTTTGAATTTTGAGTCTAATTCATGCATGTTATTTAGTTCATAACATGTTCTAAATCAATTCCTAGAAGTAGTCTTGTTCTTGAACTTTTTTTTTTTTTTGCTTTCTAAGTTTCCTACATGATGCCTATGATGAAGTTGAGTTGTGGTGCTGAGTTGTGGCTGGATTTGTGAATCAAAATAAGTCTTAAGCTCTCTTTAATTGTTTTATTCAAGATAATTGAGCATAAGCAAACACAAATTGTAACTATCCAAGCCTTAAGCAACATAAACACTACTCTTGATTTCTAGGTTGAAATCGCTGGTGCTGGCAGCTTGAACATACGAACTTGTATAAATTACTGGGAACTGGTCACTACGTTTTTTGAGCTGAAACTTTTACTGAATTTTCTAGACATCTGGACCAAAATTATAAAAAAAGAAACAAGTGATTTGGATTAAAGGAAAAAATAAGAAAAATCTCACAAGTTGGCAGAAAAATCAGTGTCCAGGAAAAAAAAAAAAAAAGTGAAAGGAAAGTGTACTTGTTGTTTTGGCTCAAAATTTGTTCTATAATTGGTGCCTATTTTATACCAATCCTAGTTCTGAAATTTCAATTGAAAATTATTGTGAAAACAAGTGCCAAAACTAGAGGTTTCTTGAGTCTTTTTTTTTTTTGAGTTTTTCTACTCTACTCTAGAGCCATTCTAGGTTTCTCTTTGAGTCCTAGCTTGCTTTTTTGTGCTTTTCATTGCTTTAATTGTTGAATAATCCTTGAAAATTTGTCTTGTTAAAACTCTATTGGTTTAGCTTTCTTTTCATTTTTTTTTTGTCTTTGGTTATAGCTTGTCTCTTTGTTTCCTTGGTTGTGAGTTGCCATATAGGGAATTGGAAAGGAGGATTGGTGCCATATCTTGAAGAATTTGAGTCAAGAAGAAAGGGGCCAACAACCTTAAGAGCTATTGGACTAAGAAGCACTCCAAATTGAGTGAAACACTAAAGAGAGAATAGCCACCACAATTGAGGACTTTTTTTTCTTTGTAATTTTGTAATTGGCAATTTGCTTTGTTTTCAAATTTTGTAACAAAAAGGCCTTTCATTGGAAGTAAGTTGGGAGCCTCCGCTAGGTCACCCTACTTCCATTTGTGTGTAATAATTTTAGGCAATTTTCCCTTAGGATAGTGAGTGTTTTGTTGGGAACCTTAAATGAGGTCATCCAAACACTCTTAGGATCCGCCTAGTTTGCATTTCTTGCACTTTAATTTCTTGCTTACTTTCATAGCTTATTTCCTTTACCTCCATTGTCAAACCGCCTAGATAGCTTTCCTTTTACCAATTAGTTTTTACCTTATCTTTCACACCTTTTTTAGTGTTTATTTTGGCTAGTTTCAACCATAGTTTCTTTTACTTTTTTTCAAACCCCCAACAAGAAAGAACCATAACTTAGGAACCAACATGAGTCTTCATTCTTCATCTAGTGTTAATGGTGAGGGTTCTACTCCTAAGGACCCCTTGTATAAGATATTAGATGAGTTGAGATCCCTTAAGTTGTGGAAAGAAAAACAAGAGAGAAAAGATAAAGGTACAAAAAGAGTGGAAGAAATAAGTCAAGATGAAAGAGAGAAAATAAGAGAGGAAGAAAGAAGAAAAATAATGAAAGAAATGAAAAGAGAAAAACATGTCTCCTATAGTAGTCATAACTCTTGCAAGAGCCTAAGTGAAGAACTTCGTGACTATTATGAAGGAAGGCATAGGTCACATCTTAGACCTCACTCCCATAGGAGAGAAAATGAAAGAAAGCCTCAAGAGGTTAACATTAAACTCCCATACTTCCATGGGAAGGACAATGTAGAGGCTAATTTAGATTGGGAAATAAGGGTAGAGCAACAACTTAAAAGGAAGTCTACTTCAAAATCTTATGGCTCTCACTCTTATCAAAAGAAAGACCAAGGTCAAGGAATCTTAGGGGTGGGACCTTCTAAGCCCAAAGATGATAAGGGGAAGACAATAGAAAAGCAACCCCTTAAGGCTAGTATGCAAGAGAAGACTAGCTCCATGAAGTGCTTTAAATGTCTTGGAAGAGGACACATTACTTCTCAATGCTCCACCAAGAAAACCATGATTATGAGGGGCCAAGACATTTATAGTAGCCAAGATGAGGCTACTACTTCACCTTCCTCTAGTAAAAGTGAAGAAGCAAAAGGGGAAGAATCTAGTGAAGAGATCTACCCCCAAGAAGAAGGACAACCTTTAATGGTTAAGGAGGAGTGTAAGGAGGTAAGTGTCTCCTCCAAGAGGTTAGCTAAGAAGGAAAGACATTTTGAAATAAAGACAAATATTAAAGAAATTTCCCTTCTTAGACAACCTCCACATTTTCTCCTTTGTAAAAAGACACTTGTTAGCATTGCCACATCTCTTAGGCTTGAGTTTAATCCTCAAGTAAAGGAGTTGTTGGATGAGGGTTTGGTTCGCAAGAGATTAAATCCTTGTGCTTTGTTGGTGTCCAAAATAGGTATTATTAGGCACCAAATCCCTAAAATAGGTGGTGTGATGAATGTTTTGGGTGGTGCAACACTCTTTTGTAAAATCACTCGTGCACCCAACATCTTCATGATTTGTGTACATAGGGACTCATTAGGTAGGTTTGCTCTTATTTTTAGTTTCAATACAAACTTAGGCACTCATATGGGACACCTTAGGTTTGTCATACTTTTTGGTAGGAATAATCAACATGAAAATACAGAAAAAGGTATGTTCTATTGCTTTACTTTTCTTAATTTTTTAAATTGTGATCAAGGGGTTCCCATGAACCCTAAGAGAATAAAGGTCATTCCTGAGTGGCCCGCTCCACCAAGTGTAAGAAAAATTTGGGGCTTCCAAGACTTAACAAACTTTTACAAAAGGTTTGCCCCATATTTTTCTATACTTGTAGCACCACTCATTGAGTTGGTGAGGAACCATGTTCCTTCATGGGAAGATGCCCAGGAAATGAGTTTTCAGACCTTAACTTACTTCAACATACAAAACACCACTAATACATATGTTTTTGTTCTTTTTACAGGTGTTGAGGAAAAAAGCCCAGAGTTTCAAGAACCTCGGGATTTGAGGTCAAATCCATTTCAAGGGGGAGGGAATGATGCAATCCTACCCCGCAAGGGCATTGGATAGAAAAACTCCAAGTAGATTGGGCCAGAGATGCAAGAGAAGGCCCTAGGGTTCTTATAAGCCTTAGGGTAGATTTCGGGCCCATGGGCTAAGTACGAGCTCACTTATCTTTGTAAATATTAGATTAAGGTTTCATTATTTTTGGGCCTTGTGTTTAGGGCTCCATAATGTAGGTAGGGTTCCCTAGAAATATAGGATTTTTCAGCCCTTGTATTTTGGGGCGCCTAGACTAGTTTTTGTATTAGTGGTAGTTTTGTAATTTCACATGCACTAAGTGGATATTTGATGTGTGTGGTTGGAAATAAATTTAATTGAATTGGTAGAAGCCCAATCCAATTAAATTTTAGAGGGGGAGGTGAGCATTTGCTTACTACACCCGATTGCCACATCATATAGTCACACTTTGTGCATGTCCTTCATGCTTTTCATGCATCATGACACCTAAGCACACTTAGTGGAGAATCTTGGAATTGATCTTGGATTAGTGGGCTGAACCATAACTAAAATTCACTAATCATAATTAGTGAAATTTTGGCTCCAAAGTTTGGCTCCACAAATTCAATTTCAAATTCAAGTGAAATTTGAATTTCCCTCTAATTTTGTGTGACACTTAGGCTATAAATAGAGGTCATGTGTGTGCATTTTTTTTTAACTTTGATCATTTGAATATTAAACTTCATATTTCAAAGCTCATTTAGAGCACAAAATTTCGTGCTCTTCTCTCCCTCTCCCTTCATTCATCTCCTTCTTCCTCCAAGCTCTTATCCATGGCCTCCTATGGTGGTGAGCTTCTTCTAGACTCATCTTCTCCTTGAAGTGGCGTCTCCTCTCTCTCTCCCTTTCTCCATTCCGCTGCCATTCATCTTCCAAGAAGCAAAGGAATCCATTGATGAAGAAGATCCTAGGCCTACAAGCTCCAATGGAGCTTGCATCACCACTTGTAGGGAGATTCCTTATCATTAGAGGCTACTCTTTTTTGTATTTAACTTAGTGTATTTTATTACTAATGAATTGAGACACAAAAGCATTTTGTTCTACTCAGACTCGGTAATCATTGTACTCGGTGGTCAATCGAGTAGGCTAGTCAAATCCCAAATATCTAAGAGATTTAAATAAGGTAAGAGAGAAACTTTATCTCTTAGTCATAAGATAAAGATGTTGGAATTTTCTATTCTAATAATTAATGTGGTCTAATATTATAAGACAATTATATTAGCTATTAATCATTTGTGGATTTTGTTAGTGCTTAGCTTTACTAAGCTTTAAAAGATTGGCTAAGATTTTGTTAAAACATAAGCACTTAGACAATGAAGGAAAGCTGGAGTTGCTGCACATGATGTCCAACGTTATGTCAAAGAATAAGATCGGGCTGCACAATGCACAAGGCAAGATAAAGTGTCAAATGAAGAATTGAAGCTGCAGGATTCACGATGTCGGATACAATGTCCAGGACATCCTGCCTGAAAATACTGGAATTGCTAAAAGCATTGAAGCTGCAGGATCCACGATGTCGGATACAATGTCCAGGACATCCTGCCCGAAAATACTGGAGTTGCTAAAAGCATTGAAGTTGCAGGATCCACGATGTCGGATACGATGTCCAGGACATCTTGCCCGAAAATACTGGACATATAAATCTGTTATATATTTAACAGATTATTGTGCAGTTAGCAAGAGATTAGATGATCTATCTTTAGGAACGAATTAAAAGATAATTAAAGTTCGAATTACAAACTAGAAGAGTTCGTTCAGGGATTAAAGATTAAAGATAAAAACTAAAAGATCAAACGTTATCTTTTAGTTCTTTAAGTGCAGATTTTCAGGAAGAATGATAGATCTCATCCAGCACAAGCTGTTGCAGCCCAGACCCACACACTGCTATAAAAACATGGAGGCTGCACGAGTTCTGTACCAAGTCCGGGATTGAAGAGTTGTTTTGTGAGTTTTGGGACTTGAGTGTTTTGTGAGCCACCTTGATGGTACCCTAACATCAAGTGTTGGACCTGAGTGTGTAGAGTTGATCTCTAGTGTGTAGAGTTGATCTCTTTTGTTCAGAGAGCAATCTCTGGAGTGTCCTTGATTTAATTGTAAACACGGGAGAGTGTTTGAGAGGGAGTGAGAGGGGTTCTCATATCTAAGAGTGGCTCTTAGGTAGAGGTCGCACGGGTAGTGGTTAGGTGAGAAGGTTGTAAACAGTGGCTGTTAGACCTTGAACTAACACTATTTTAGTGGATTTCCTCCCTGGCTTGGTAGCCCCCAGATGTAGGTGAGGTTGCACCGAACTGGGTTAACAATTCTCTTGTGTTATTTACTTGTTTAATCTGTTCATACACTCAGAGATAATCTGCATGTTCTGAAGCGTGATGTCGTGACATCCTGTACGACATCTGGCATTGGTATCAGAATTTCAATTGGTATCAGAGCAGGCACTCGAAATCACTGAGTGAGATCTAGGGAGATAAATTCTGATGAACATGGAGAAAGAAGGAGGACCAGTGAACAGACCACCAATTCTGGATGGAACCAACTATGAATACTGGAAAGCAAGGATGGTGGCCTTCCTCAAATCACTGGATAGCAGAACCTGGAAAGCTGTCATCAAAGGCTGGGAACATCCCAAGATGCTGGACACAGAAGGAAAGCCCACTGATGAATTGAAGCCAGAAGAAGACTGGACAAAAGAAGAGGACGAATTGGCACTTGGAAACTCCAAAGCTTTGAATGCTCTATTCAATGGAGTTGACAAGAATATCTTCAGACTTATCAACACATGCACAGTGGCCAAGGATGCATGGGAGATCCTGAAAACCACTCATGAAGGAACCTCCAAAGTGAAGATGTCCAGATTGCAACTATTGGCTACAAAATTCGAAAATCTGAAGATGAAGGAGGAAGAGTGTATTCATGACTTCCATATGAACATTCTTGAAATTGCCAATGCTTGCACTGCCTTGGGAGAAAGAATGACAGATGAAAAGCTGGTGAGAAAGATCCTCAGATCTTTGCCTAAGAGATTTGACATGAAAGTCACTGCAATAGAGGAGGCCCAAGACATTTGCAACATGAGAGTAGATGAACTCATTGGTTCCCTTCAAACCTTTGAGCTAGGACTCTCGGATAGGGCTGAAAAGAAGAGCAAGAACTTGGCGTTCGTGTCCAATGATGAAGGAGAAGAAGATGAGTATGACCTGGATACTGATGAAGGTCTGACTAATGCTGTTGTGCTCCTTGGAAAATAGTTCAACAAAGTGCTGAACAGAATGGACAGGAGGCAGAAACCACATGTCCGGAACATCCCTTTCGACATCAGGAAAGGTAGTGAATACCAGAAAAGGTCCGATGAAAAACCCAGCCACAGCAAAGGAGTTCAATGCCATGGGTGTGAAGGCTATGGACACATCAAAGCTGAATGTCCCACTCATCTCAAGAAGCAGAGGAAAGGACTCTTTGTATGTCGGTCTGATGATACAGAGAGTGAACAAGAAAGTGATTCTGACAGAGATGTGAATGCACTCACTGGGAGATTTGAATCTGCTGAAGATTCAAGTGATACAGATAGTGAAATCACTTTTGATGAGCTTGCTATATCCTATAGAGAACTATGCATCAAAAGTGAGAAGATTCTTCAGCAAGAAGCACAACTAAAGAAGGTCATTGCAAATCTGGAGGCTGAGAAGGAGGCACATGAAGAGGAGATCTCTGAGCTTAAAGGAGAAGTTGGTTTTCTGAACTCTAAACTGGAAAACATGACAAAATCAATAAAGATGCTGAATAAAGGCTCAGATATGCTTGATGAGGTGCTACAGCTTGGGAAGAATGTTGGAAACCAGAGAGGACTTGGGTTTAATCATAAATCTGCTGGCAGAATAACCATGACAGAATTTGTTCCTGCCAAAAACAGCACTGGAGCCACGATGTCACAACATCGGTCTCGACATCATGGAACGCAGCAGAAAAAGAGTAAAAGAAGTAAAAGAAGAATTGGAGGTGTCACTACTGTGGCAAGTATGGTCACATAAAGCCCTTTTGCTATCATTTACGTGGTCATCCACATCATGGAACTCAAAGTAGCAGCAGTAGAAAAAAGATGATGTGGGTTCCAAAACACAAGATTGTCAGTCTTGTTGTTCATACTTCACTTAGAGCATCAGCTAAGGAAGATTGGTACCTAGATAGCGGCTGTTCCAGACACATGACAGGAGTTAAAGAATTCCTGGTGAACATTGAGCCCTGCTCCACTAGCTATGTGACATTTGGAGATGGCTCTAAAGGAAATATCACTGGAATGGGAAAGCTAGCCCATGATGGACTTCCTAGTCTGGACAAAGTACTGCTGGTGAAGGGACTGACTGCAAACTTGATCAGCATCAGTCAGTTGTGTGATGAAGGATTCAATGTAAACTTCACAAAGTCAGAATGCTTGGTGACAAATGAGAAGAGTGAAGTTCTAATGAAGGGCAGCAGATCAAAGGACAACTGTTACCTATGGACACCTCAAGAAACCGGTTACTCCTCCACATGTTTATTCTCCAAAGAAGATGAAGTCAGAATATGGCATCAAAGATTTGGACATCTGCACTTAAGAGGCATGAAGAAAATCATTGACAAAGGTGCTGTTAGAGGCATTCCCAATCTGAAAATAGAAGAAGGCAGAATCTGTGGTGAATGTCAGATTGGAAAGCAAGTCAAGATGTCCCACCAGAAGCTTCAACATCAGACCACTTCCAGGGTGCTGGAACTACTTCACATGGATTTGATGGGGCCTATGCAAGTTGAAAGCCTTGGAGGGAAGAGGTATGCCTATGTTGTTGTGGATGATTTCTCCAGATTTACCTGGGTCAATTTTATCAGAGAGAAATCAGACACCTTTGAAGTATTCAAGGAGTTGAGTCTAAGACTTCAAAGAGAAAAAGACTGTGTCATCAAGAGAATCAGGAGTGACTATGGCAGAGAGTTTGAAAACAGCAAGTTTACTGAATTCTGCACATCTGAAGGCATCACTCATGAGTTCTCTGCAGCCATTACACCACAACAAAATGGCATAGTTGAAAGGAAAAACAGGACTTTGCAAGAGGCTGCTAGGGTCATGCTTCATGCCAAAGAACTGCCCTATAATCTCTGGGCTGAAGCCATGAACACAGCATGCTACATCCACAACAGAGTCACACTCAGAAGAGGGACTCCAACCACACTGTATGAAATCTGGAAAGGGAGGAAGCCAACTGTCAAGCACTTCCACATCTTTGGAAGCCCATGTTACATTTTGGCAGATAGAGAGCAAAGGAGAAAGATGGATCCCAAGAGTGATGCAGGAATATTCCTGGGATACTCTACAAACAGCAGAGCATATAGAGTATTCAACTCCAGAACCAGAACTGTGATGGAATCCATCAATGTGGTTGTTGATGATCTAACTCCAGCAAGAAAGAAGGATGTCGAAGAAGATGTCAGAACATCGGGAGACAATGTAGCAGATACAGCTAAAAGTGCAGAGAATGCAGAAAACTCTGATTCTGCTACAGATGAATCAAACATCAACCAACCCGACAAGGGACCCTCCATTAGAATCCAGAAGATGCACCCCAAGGAGCTGATTATAGGAGATCCAAACAGAGGAGTCACTACAAGATCAAGGGAGATTGAGATTGTCTCCAACTCATGTTTTGTCTCCAAAATTGAGCCCAAGAATGTGAAAGAGGCACTGGCTGATGAGTTCTGGATCAATGCTATGCAAGAAGAATTGGAGCAATTCAAAAGGAATGAAGTCTGGGAGCTAGTTCCGAGACCCGAGGGAACTAATGTGATTGGCACCAAGTGGATCTTCAAGAACAAAACCGATGAAGAAGGTGTTATAACCAGAAACAAGGCCAGACTTGTTGCTCAAGGCTACACTCAGATTGAAGGTGTAGACTTTGATGAAACATTCGCCCCAGTTGCTAGACTTGAGTCCATCAGATTGTTACTTGGTGTAGCTTGCATCCTCAAATTCAAGCTGTACCAAATGGATGTGAAGAGCGCATTTCTGAATGGATACCTGAATGAAGAAGCCTATGTGGAGCAGCCAAAGGGATTTGTAGATCCAGCTCATCCAGATCATGTATACAGGCTCAAGAAGGCTCTCTATGGATTGAAGCAAGCTCCAAGAGCTTGGTATGAAAGGCTAACAGAGTTCCTTACTCAGCAAGGGTATAGGAAGGGAGGAATTGACAAGACTCTCTTTGTCAAACAAGATGCTGAAAACTTGATGATAGCACAGATATATGTTGATGACATTGTGTTTGGAGGGATGTCAAATGAGATGCTTCGACATTTTTTCCAACAGATGCAATCTGAATTTGAGATGAGTCTTGTTGGAGAGCTGACTTATTTTCTGGGACTCCAAGTGAAGCAGATGGAAGACTCCATATTCCTCTCACAAAGCAAGTATGCAAAGAACATTGTCAAGAAGTTTGGGATGGAAAATGCCAGCCATAAAAGAACACCTGCACCTACTCACTTGAAGCTGTCAAAGGATGAAGCTGGCACCAGTGTTGATCAAAGTCTGTACAGAAGCATGATTGGGAGCTTACTATATTTAACAGCTAGCAGACCTGACATCACCTATGCAGTAGGTGTTTGTGCAAGATATCAAGCCAATCCTAAGATAAGTCACTTGAATCAAGTAAAGAGAATTCTGAAATATGTAAATGGCACCAGTGACTATGGGATTATGTACTGTCATTGTTCAGATTCAATGCTGGTTGGGTATTGTGATGCTGATTGGGCTGGAAGTGCAGATGACAGAAAAAGCACTTCTGGTGGATGTTTCTATTTGGGGAACAATCTTATTTCATGGTTCAGCAAGAAGCAAAACTGTGTGTCCCTATCTACTGCTGAAGCAGAGTATATTGCAGCAGGAAGCAGCTGTTCACAACTAGTTTGGATGAAGCAGATGCTGAAGGAGTACAATGTCGAACAAGATGTCATGACATTATACTGTGACAACCTGAGTGCTATTAATATTTCTAAAAATCCTGTGCAACACAGCAGAACCAAGCACATTGACATTAGACATCACTATATCAGAGAGCTTGTTGATGATAAAGTTATCACACTGGAGCATGTTGACACTGAGGAACAAATAGCAGATATTTTCACAAAGGCATTGGATGCAAATCAGTTTGAAAAACTGAGGGGCAAGCTGGGCATTTGTCTGCTAGAGGAATTATAGCAGCTACTGCTATCTGAACGTGCTCAAACGTCTCACTTAACATTAATAGCACGTTCACTACTAAGCCAAAACAAATTCGACCGTTGCTTCACACGTCCCTCTACATTCCTCATTCAAACTTATATTTTCGTGGTAATCTCGTTTTCAGCATTCCCCAACAGCTCTCAGAAATTTGCGAAACCATTCCAAACGCTCTGCTTTTCCATGGCTACCTCACCAAAAGAAACTTCAGCTCCTGGTTCACCCTCTGTACCATCATCCCCATCATCCACCAAAGCGCCATCAATCCAGGAACAACCTGAATTCCATATCCAACCCATACAGATGATTCCTGGTCAAGCCCCTGTTCCTGAAAAACTGGTTCCCAAACGACAACAGGGTGTGAAGATTTCTGAAAACCCTAGCCTTGCAACAAGTCCTAGGGAAGTAGACACAGAGATGGATAAGAAGATCCGCAGTATTGTGAGTAACATTCTGAAAAATGCCTCTGTTCCTGATGCTGATGAAGATGTTCCAACATCTTCCACCCCAAATGCTTCTGTGCCTGATGTTGAGAAAGATGTTCCAACATCTTCCGCCCCAAATGCCGAAGTCCTCTCTTCCTCCAGCAAAGAGAGATCAACAGAGGAAGATGATCAAGCCGTAGAGGAGACTCCTGCACCACGGGCACCAGAACCTGCTCCAGGTGACCTCATTGACCTAGAAGAGGTAGAATCTGATGAGGAACCCATTGCCAACAAATTGTGGCATTGCAGAACGATTACAAAGCCGAAAAGGAAAAACCCCCATTAAGAGATCAGGACGAATCAAGACTATGGCACAGAAGAAGAGCACTCCGATCACTCCTACCACATCCAGACGGAGCAAAGTTGCAATCCCTTCCAAGAAGAGGAAAGAAATTTCCTCATCTGACTCTGATGATGATGTCGAACTAGATGTTCCCGACATCAAGAGGACCAAGACATCAGGGAAGAAGGTGCCTGGTAATGTCCCTGATGCACCATTGGACAACATCTCATTCCACTCCATTGGCAATGCTGAAAGGTGGAAATTCGTGTATCAACGCAGACTTGCCTTGGAAAGAGAACTGGGAAGAGCTGCCTTGGATTGCAAGGAGATCATGGACCTCATCACGGCTGCTGGACTGCTGAAGACTGTCACCAAGTTGGGAGATTGCTATGAGAGTCTAGTCAGGGAATTCATTGTCAACATTCCCTCTGACATAACAAACAGAAAGAGTGATGAGTATCAAAGAGTGTTTGTCAGAGGAAAATGTGTTAGATTCTCCCCTGCTGTGATCAACAAATACCTGGGCAGACCAACAGATGGAGTGGTGGACATTACTGTTTCTGAGCATCAAATTGCCAAGGAAATCACTGCCAAACAAATCCAGCATTGGCCAAAGAAAGGGAAGTTGTCTGCAGGGAAGCTAAGTGTGAAATATGCAATCCTGCACAGGATTGGAGCTGCAAACTGGGTACCCACCAATCATACTTCCACTGTTGCCACAGGTTTGGGTAAATTTCTGTATGCTGTTGGAACCAAGTCCAAATTTAATTTTGGAAACTATATATTTGATCAAACTGTTAAGCATTCAGAATCTTTTGCTGTCAAATTACCCATTGCCTTCCCAACTGTATTGTGTGGCATTATGTTGAGTCAACATCCCAATATTTTAAACTACACTGACTCTGTGATGAAGAGAGAATCTCCTCTATCCCTGCATTACAAACTGTTTGAGGGGACACATGTCCCATACATTGTCTCGACATCAGGGAAAGCTGCTGCCTCAGGTGCTGTGTCCAAGGATGCTCTGATTGCTGAACTCAAGGACACATGCAAGGTGCTGGAAGCAACCATCAAAGCCACCACAGAGAAGAAGATGGAGCTGGAACGGCTGATCAAAAGGCTCTCAGAAAGTGGCATTGATGATGGAGAAGCAGCTGAGGAAGAAGGAGAAGCAGCTGAGGAAGAAGAAGAAGCTGAGGAAGAAGAAGAAGCAGCTGAGGAAGAAGAAGAAGCTGCTGAGGAAGAAGAAGATGCAGCAGAGGATACTGAATCAGATGATGATGATTCTGAAGCCACCCCATGACCATCAGACCTTTATTTTTGCTTTTTACTCTTACTAGCTAAAGGGGCATGTCCCTTTGAACAATTAATTATTATTGGTCTGTAATATTTGCACCTTAAGTTCATGCATTCTACTTTTGTCAAATTCTGTCTAAAAAGGGGGAGTAATAGTATTATATGCATGATTTTATGTATGCAGTAGTAGTATTATGCATGACTTATGATTTAGAGAAGTAGGATACGATGTATGCATGATTCATGATTTTGAGGGGGAGTTGTATGTATATGATTTTGAGGGGGAGACTGCTGCTGCTGATGATGACTGATGTAAGCTACTAGTAGCTGATAGAAGATGCTGCAGTAAGAGCATGGAGACAAGGGAAAGCTGATGTCACATGAGATGTCTTGACATCCTGGAAAAGACTAGTAGCTGATAGAAGATGCTGCAGTAAGAGCATGGAGACAGGGGGAGCAGAAGAAGAAAGCTGATGTCATGTGAGATGTCTTGACATCCTGGAAATGACTTGCAACTTGCAGAATTTCCGCTGTGCTTGATTACTCTGATAATGAAAGTTACTGATCCCACTTGCATAACTGCTCGTACCTGCTCAGGAAGTGTCTAAGTATGTTTTAGACAAAATTTGCCAAAGGGGGAGATTGTTAGTGCTTAGCTTTACTAAGCTTTAAAAGATTGGCTAAGATTTTGTTAAAACATAAGCACTTAGACAATGAAGGAAAGCTGGAGTTGCTGCACATGATGTCCAACGTTATGTCAAAGAATAAGATCGGGCTGCACAATGCACAAGGCAAGATAAAGTGTCAAATGAAGAATTGAAGCTGCAGGATTCACGATGTCGGATACAATGTCCAGGACATCCTGCCTGAAAATACTGGAATTGCTAAAAGCATTGAAGCTGCAGGATCCACGATGTCGGATACAATGTCCAGGACATCCTGCCCGAAAATACTGGAGTTGCTAAAAGCATTGAAGTTGCAGGATCCACGATGTCGGATACGATGTCCAGGACATCTTGCCCGAAAATACTGGACATATAAATCTGTTATATCTTTAACAGATTATTGTGCAGTTAGCAAGAGATTAGATGATCTATCTTTAGGAACGAATTAAAAGATAATTAAAGTTCGAATTACAAACTAGAAGAGTTCGTTCAGGGATTAAAGATTAAAGATAAAAACTAAAAGATCAAACGTTATCTTTTAGTTCTTTAAGTGCAGATTTTCAGGAAGAATGATAGATCTCATCCAGCACAAGCTGTTGCAGCCCAGACCCACACACTGCTATAAAAACATGGAGGCTGCACGAGTTCTGTACCAAGTCCGGGATTGAAGAGTTGTTTTGTGAGTTTTGGGACTTGAGTGTTTTGTGAGCCACCTTGATGGTACCCTAACATCAAGTGTTGGACCTGAGTGTGTAGAGTTGATCTCTAGTGTGTAGAGTTGATCTCTTTTGTTCAGAGAGCAATCTCTGGAGTGTCCTTGATTTAATTGTAAACACGGGAGAGTGTTTGAGAGGGAGTGAGAGGGGTTCTCATATCTAAGAGTGGCTCTTAGGTAGAGGTCGCACGGGTAGTGGTTAGGTGAGAAGGTTGTAAACAGTGGCTGTTAGACCTTGAACTAACACTATTTTAGTGGATTTCCTCCCTGGCTTGGTAGCCCCCAGATGTAGGTGAGGTTGCACCGAACTGGGTTAACAATTCTCTTGTGTTATTTACTTGTTTAATCTGTTCATACACTCAGAGATAATCTGCATGTTCTGAAGCGTGATGTCGTGACATCCTGTACGACATCTGGCATTGGTATCAGAATTTCAAGAAGTACTGCACCCAGAGACAGGCTCAGGGTGATGCTCCACAGGCCGCAGGCGCACCACCACCACCTCATCAGGCTGGCCCGGCTGGGTAATTTGACATAGAGCAGTATTTACGGCATTTGGTTCGCCAGCAAGCGGCCAACCACCGGGCACATGTACAGACCCATGATTGTCTGTACCAGCTGAGCCTCAGCATGCAGAGCCAGGGCTTCGCTTCTTTTTCATGCCCTACACCAGACCAGTTCAGGGCAGAGGTCGCATGGCCCGGGGATTGGCCCGAGGCCCAAGCAGGAGAGGCACCCCCAGAGGCTCCCGACGATGGAGAGGAGGCCCACGAGGACGAGGAGATGGCCGATTTGCTTGACTTCTTGGGAGGGAGTGGAGCTACATGACCGGGAGATCCCCAGATTCATGTTTTCCTTCATATTTCTTTTATCATTTTTTATGTTATGTTATTTTTTTTTTACTTGAGAGACTAATGTTTGTTTTTGTTGTTTCGATTGTCTTTTGTACAGCACATACATTTTTGTTTGGATTGTTGCTTTAATGCTTATATCATTATTATCGATGATGTTTATTTGAAATTCTGGAACCATGTAGAGTTCTTCGTTTAGGAACATCGTCCAAAAAATAAAACAAACAAAAATCATGATAAAAATAAAAATAAAAAAAATAATAAAAAAAAGAGAGCAAGTAAGAAAAAAAGAGAGCAAGTAAGAAAAAAAAGAGAGGAAAAAGAAAAGAATAATGAGTTGTCTAGTTGAAAAACCAACATGCTTTTGAAAAGAGATGACTTCCAACTTTTCTTTGAAAAAATTCACTGATCATAACTAGTTTTTGAAAAAATGTGTATGCACCTGAAGGGTGAATGCTGTGAAAATTTTCCCGGACGCCCAAAATGGACTCGGATGAATGCACAAATTGATAAAAGAACATATTTTGGAAACATTGGGTTGACTAAAAATAGAGGAAATGAATCCTGAGCCCTAGCATCACATGACCATAAAAATTTGACACTTGAGTGTCCACATAGGTGCATGCATGACCAGTTTTGCATAAGGTTTCCAAATCATCATTTTTGCATTTGTGTCATGGAAATAATGTGGGGCATCCCTTTTTATCCTTGAACCAAACCAAACCCTGACATGTATCATGTCTAGTCATTCTACAAGCCTTGAGCCAAAATCCTAACTTACCATAAACCTTGACCCAGGGTGAGAATGTCAATCCTTACCCTCGGAAGCAAAAAAGAAAAGAAGGAAATTTTCAATCAAAGAGAAAGCAAAAAAAAAGAGAAGAAGGAAATTACCAATCAAAGAGTGGTAGAAAGCGAAAAGAAAAGAAAAGAAACAAAATTCCCAATCAAAGAATGGGAGAAAGTAAAAAAAAGAAGAAGAAAAAGGAAGGAAAGAAAGTTCCTGATCAAAGAAGCAGAAGAAATGTGCAGAAAGGTCTTTTGACCAGACAATATCTGAACAATACAGAATTGTCACCAAATGAACAAAAGGAAGGAAAGGAAACCATGACCTAAAGTGGTCTTCTCCCTTTGATTGCCAACCAAAATCCTGTGCGTCGGTGACTTGCTCGCCTTGCGTCAAACAAAAACAGAAAAGGAAAAAGCCAAAAAACTCAAAAGCCGAAAAACCCACCAAAAGAACCTATTTCCAAGGGAAGTCCTATTGATCCATGATCACGCATGTAATCTTTGATTTGATAGGAAATGATTTGTAAAATCAAGTCATGACATATCTATGGAATGGAATTAGGATAAAACACTTACTTGTGCGAGATTGATACACTTTGAGTGGATTTCTTCTATTTTTGTCGAACCCAGTGTTTCCTCTAAATGGTCATTTAGAAACGAAATGCTAAAAAATCTCATTTATGGTTATGAGAAAATTTCATCAGCATACTCTCCTTCCCCGGTAGACGCATTGTTTTTCACTCAAAAAGACATATGCTGCTCTAATCAGTTGGAATATTTGTCTCTTTACTAAAGCATGTTTGCATTTTAGTGGAGAAAACACCGAGACTTTTTCAAGTCTCACAAGTTATCCAGAACTACGTAGGTCTGAGTTCCTCATTTGTGGATACGTAGGAGCAAAAGCCTTGCTTTTGTTGACCACACCGCTTTTTGTTACCATGACCCAAGAGCTGGTAGCCCGCGGAGACACCTTACGGTTATCTGTACCTCGTCATTCAGTGACCCCAAGTGTGATTGACGAGCAGAGGCCAATGTGGTCATCTGCGCCCTTTCCGGAGATGTCAGCATCTTCCGGTGGAGACTTTTTCAAGTCTCACAAGTTATCCAGAACTACGTAGGTCTGAGTTCCTCATTTGAGGATACGTAGGAGCAAAAGCCTTGCTTTTGTCGACCACACCGCTTTTTGTTACCATGACCCAAGAGCTAGTAGCCCGCGGAGACACCTTACGGTTATCCGCACCTCGTCATTCAGTGAGCCCAAGTGTGATTGACGAGCAGAGGCCAATGTGGTCATCTGCGCCCTTTCTGGAGATGTCAGCATCTTCCGGTGGAGACTTTTTCAAGTCTCACAAGTTATCAAGAACTACGTAGGTCTGAGTTCCTCATTGGAGGATACGTAGGAGCAAGAGCCTCACTTTTGTCGGCCACCCTCACAAGATCTGTCATACTGACATTTTGAGTCACGCTGACGGGCAGAGATACCCGAGTGGTTATCCGTATAAACATTCTTTTTTGCTATCTGTAAGACGAAAAGCCTAATAGCACGCAGAGACTAACGTCATCTTCTGTGCCCTTCGTCAATCGCGGCCGACAAGCCCGTTGACACGCGGAGATTTACGTCATCTTCCGCGCTCACAAGATCTATCATACTGACATTTGAGTCACATTGACGGGCGGAAATACCCGAGTGGTTATCCGTATAAACATTCTTTTTTGCTATCTATAAGACGAAAAGCCTGATAGCACGCAGAGACTAACGTCGTCTTCTGCGCCCTTCGTCAATCGCGGCCGACAAGCCCGTTGACACGCGGAGATTTACGTCATCTACCGCGCTCACAAGATCTGTCATACTGACATTTGAGTCACGCTGACGGGCGGAAATACCCGAGTGGTTATCCGTATAAACTTTCTTTTTTGCTATCTGTAAGACGAAAAGCCTGATAGCACGCAGAGACTAACGTCGTCTTCTGCGCCCTTCGTCAATCGCGGCCGACAAGCCCGTTGACACGCGGAGATTTACGTCATCTTCCGCGCTCACAAGATCTGTCATACTGACATTTGAGTCACGCTGACGGGCGAAAATACCCGAGTGGTTATCCGTATAAACATTCTTTTTTTGCTGTCTGTAAGACGAAAAGCCTGATAGCATGCAGAGACTAACGTCGTCTTCTGCACCCTTCGTCAATCGCGGCTGGCAAGCCCGTTGACACGCAGAGATTTACGTCATCTTCCGCGCTCACAAGATCTGTCATACTGACATTTGAGTCACGCTGACGGGCGGAAATACCCGAGTGGTTATCCGTATAAACTTTCTTTTGCTATCTGTAAGACAGAACGCTTGATAGCATGCAGAGACTGACATCGTCTTCTGCACCCTTTGTTCCCCCGGGGACAAGAAGTCATTTGCATGCGGAGATTTTATGGTCACCCGCGACTCTCGTCAACCGAGAGGAACGAAATTAGTGTCTTATCTTTACTTCCCTTTTATCTCCAATAAAAGACAAGTAAAGAGGGGCAACTATCATACCCTAATTTCGTCCGGGGACCTTGGCTTGGTGGCATGCAACTTGTATTTGGTCATTTTAAGGTGCTTGGCACCCATCATTAGGCAATTTGTGAAGTTCCGTGATGTGCCGGAAATCGAAAGAAAGTATTGATGCACAATCCGTAAGGTTCCGTGACACACCGAAAATCAAAAGGAAGCATCGTTGCACAATTAGTGAGGTTCCGTAGCATTCCGTAAGTCAAAAAAGGGGATGATTATGTAATCCGCAAGGTTCCGTAACATTACGGAAAGAAAACAAGTATCGTTGCGAAATCCGTAAGTTTCCGTAACTTTACGAAAAAAGAATCACCAAAAAAAGTGCAAGGGGGTGTATTTAGTCAAAATGGGGGTGCAAATAGCAACCAGGCCCACTTGGGCCCTCCAGAAGATTCCTCCAGAAGGCTGTTGCTTCTGGAGGAAGCAACCTAGCTCGCCTGGGCGAGCTGGGTAGCAAGCTTCTCCCCCAATTTTCTATAAATAGGGGGAGAAGTGAAGTAGAAAAGGGTTCAGCCCCTTAGGCACTTCTGTCTCTTTCGAATTTGCTTAGGAAAATTGTTTCCGTGAAGAAAATCCAAGCCGAGGCGCTTCCGTAACGTTTCCATAACGTTTCCGTGAGTGATTTCGCGAAGGTTTTCGACCGTTCTTTGACGTTCTTCATTCGTTCTTCATCGTTCTTCAGTCTTCAACGGGTAAGTACCTCAAACCAAGCTTTTCAATTCATTCTATGTACCCGTGGTGGTCCACATTTGGTTTATGTATTTTTATTCTCATTTCCATTTACTTTTTATACCCCCTTTTGGCGTGCTTAAGCCATTTATTTAAGTCATTTCTCGCTTGATCTAAAAAATAAAATAAATTTCCACCGATCGTTTGAATTGTAATATCCATTAGTTTCGATTAAAACGAATTCCGACCATTCGGTCGTGCCGTAACCACGTTGGAAATCAAAAAAGAGGTAAAATAATAATATAATAATCAAAAAATATCTTTTAGTAAAATAAAGCGGAAAATCAATCGGACGTTTTCTCTTTGGGATTTCTCATTCTTAATTGAATTGACTAATAACTAAAGTGAAACTAAGGCTAAAATCAACTCGCCTAGTCAAGCTCGTCCACAAAAATAGGATTTTGAAAGTTTATCATTTCAGTTTCTTACCAAGTAAAATGGATCATTTTTAAGGTCCAACGCCTTAAAATGATCACCTTTCAAGTAAAAAAGAATCACTTGATTCACGCATACAAAAGAACTACGTAGGTCTGATTTTCTCATCCCAATTGAGGAATACGTAGGAGCAAAGGGAAACACCCTTGTCGACCACAAAAAGAGAAAAAATATAAAAAGGGTATAAAGGATATAAGGACGTAAAAGGGAACGTAAAAATCAAAGTCATGTTTGCACATTCGATTAAAGGCTGTCGTCCCTTGTGACGGACGTGCGGGGTGATAATACCTTCCCCACGCGTAAATACAACTCCCGAGCCTTTCACTTAAAAGTTCGTAGATCGCGTCTTTTCCGGTTTTTCCGACGTTTTCCTCAAATAAACGTTGGTGGCGACTCCGCGTGTATTCCTTTCATGGAACACGCATCCCGCGAGTCTCGCTTCGCCCTCCCGCCGAAGGGTAGGTTGCGACACTCGCCAATGCTTAGAGGCTGAAGGTCAAGTTGTGACCTGGGATGTCTTCAAGAGGGTATTTCTGGAGAAATACTTTCCTGGGGATGTTAGGAACAAGAAGGAAATGGAGTTCTTGGAGCTCAAGCAGGGGAACATGATTGTGGTTGAATATGCAACCAAGTTTGAGGAACTGGTGAGGTACTTTCCCCATTATCAAGGAAGAGATGGCAAAAGTTCCAAATGTGTGAAGTTTCTTAATGGCTTGCGACCTAAAGTGAAGCAAGCTGTGAATTACCAAGGTGTTCGTCAATTTCCACTCTTGGTTAACATGTGTTAGATTTGGGATGAAGACTCTCGAGACAAGGCGACCTATTATAGGAGTACAGGCCCAATGAAGAACAAAAAGAATGGACCTCAACATCGGGGAAAACCATACTCGACCCTTCTTAAGCAATATGGTAACCTCCCTAACAATCAGAGGACTATTGCTATGGGGTTGGCTGGTGGTAGTAGTAGCAAACCCACTATTTTCTCAACTCAGATCACTTGTTACAAATGTGGTAAGCCAGGGCACATCTCCTCAAATTATGTTGATAAAGTCATGACCTGTTTCAATTGTAAACAAAAGGGGCATATTCAAAAAGATTGTTCATATCCCAAGAAGGAGCAGAATGGTGGGGGCCTGAATGACCAAACTAGACATTCGAAGGCCATAGGAAAAGTCTTTACCCTTAACAGTGTTGAGGTTTCGAAATCCAAAGATCTAATCCAAGGTAAATGTTTCATAAGTGGGATTCCCTTACTTGTGTTATTCGATTCTATAGCAACCCATTCTTTTATATCTTGTCTATGTGTAGAGAAAATTAAGCTTTTTGTGTCTTCTTTAAATAGGTGGTAGAAACCCCAACTAGTGGTTCTTTGTTAACTTCTAATGTGTGTTTGAATTGTCCTGTTGAATTTCTGGTAGAACATTTTTGATTGATCTGATTTGTTAGCCTTTGAGCCAAATTGATGTTATTTTGGGTATGGACTGGTTATCCTCCAACCATGTCTTGTTAAACTATTTTGATAAAACTGTGGTGTTTGATGATTTTGGAGTGAGTAAGGATATGATGTTTATCTCTGCCAACCAAGTTGTGACATCTTTAAAAGAAGATGCTCAAGTGTACATGATCTTGTCTAACCTGGAAATAGAGACAAAGGTTTCCATGTGTGACCTCCCTATTGTCAGAGACTTTCCTGAAGTGTCCCCTAAGGATATATTCGGTCTACCACTCAAGAGAGAGATAGAGTTTTCCATAGACCTGGTACCTGGTGTTGGACCCATATCCATAGCCCTTCATAGGATGTCTCCTATAGAGTTAGTCGAGCTTAAGAAGCAGTTAGAGGAGTTGTTGGAGAAGCGATTTATAAGACCCAGTGTATCTCCATGGGGAGCACCAGTGTTGTTAGTAAAGAAGAAAGATGGGACCATGAGGTTGTGTGTAGACTACCGTCAGTTGAATAAGGTGACGATTAAGAATAAGTACCCTTTGCCTAGAATAGATGACCTTCTGGACCAGCTGGTAGGAGCTTGTGTGTTTAGCAAGATAGACCTTAGGTCAGGTTAGAGAGGAACATGAAGAACATGAAGAGCACGAAGAGCACTTAAGGATTGTGCCGCATACCCTTAGGAACCAACAGCTTTATGCTAAGTTGTCCAAGTGTGAATTTTGGTTAGAGAAAGTTAGTTTCCTAGGGCATATGATATCTCAAGGGGGTATAGTTGTAGACCCCTCTAAGATAGAAGTTGTTCTTGAGTGGGAGAGTCTTAAGTCTATTTTTGAGATTAGGAGTTTTCTGGACTTAGCAGGATATTACCGAAGACTCATAGAAGGTTTCTCCAAGTTAGCTTTACCTTTGACCAAACTGACTCGTAAGGGTCAAGCTTTTGTGTGGGATACCGAGTGTGAGTATAGTTTTCAAACCCTTAAGGAAAGGTTGACGATCGCTCCTGTGCTAGTTTTTCCTAACACGAGAGAACCCTTTGAGGTGTATTGTGATGCATCAAAGATGGGTTTAGGAGGAGTGTTGATGCAAAATGGCCAAGTAGTGGTCTATGCTTCTAGACAACTCAAGACTCATGAGAGGAATTATCCCACCCATGATCTAGAGTTGGTTGTTATAGTTTTTGCCCTTAAGATGTGGAGGCATTACCTATTTGGCTCTACGTTTGAGGTGTTTAGTGATCATAAGAGCCTTAAGTACTTGTTTAGTCAGAAAGAGTTGAACATGCATCAAAGGAGATGGTTAGAGTTTCTTAAAGATTATGATTTTGAGCTTGGCTACCATCCCGACAAAGCCAATGTAGTGGTTGACGCCTTGAGTAGGAAGTCCCTACATATATCTGCCTTAATGGTCAAAGAGATGGATCTCCTAGAACAATTTAGAGACCTTAGCCTTGCATGTGAGATTACCCCTAATAGTGTGAGATTGGGAGTTTTGAGGATCACCAGTGAGTTACTAGGAGATATTAGGGAGGGCCAGAAGACTAATCTTTTTCTAAGGACTCGGTTCGAAGCTATAGAGTCAGGAAGAGATAGTAGTTTCAATGTTGAATCGGATGGAGTCTTGAGACTTCAAGATAGGATTTGTGTTCCCAATGTGCCCGATCTTAGGAAGATGATCTTAGAGGAAGGACATAGGAGTAACCTGAGCATCTATCCTGGTCCAACTAAGATGTATCAGGATTTGAAGATTATGTTTTGGTGGCCCAACATGAAGAGAGACGTTAGCGAGTTTGTGTATGCATGTTTAGTCTGTTAGAAAGCTAAGATATAACATCAGAGACCTTCAGGGAAGTTACAACCCTTGGAGATACCCTAGTGGACCTCAGAGACCTTCATAATTACATTTTCCATGCATAGCTTAAAGTATGCCCGAGTCATTCATCCCTATGAAATGTTGTTGAAGTATTGGCGATCAGAATTGCCATTCCTTGGATTATAGGGTTGAACCAAGCTCATGCTTTTACGAAAAGGTTCATCAAGTCAAGTTGAAATATGGAAGTAACCATCTTGCAAAAATTGGGGCAAAAAATGGATCGAGTTACATCACTGCTTCGTCTACTGCCAAACACATTTAGGATTGTTGATGTCCTTGTTACTTCTAGTTTCACCTTGACAAAGATGTCATGGACCATGTTGAAAATCTAAATTGATTCAACCCCATGTCCTGCATAAAAATTTGCAATAATGTGCATCATTCGCATACATCCGTGCTTTTCATTGGTTGCATTGCTCGTTGCATTCTTTCCTTGAAAAAAAAAAAGAACTTAATCATTGTTATAAAAAAGAAAAGAACACGCTTTACGGCGCCCTTACCAAACCTGTGCTAGAGCTAGAGTAATGGGTGAAGTAGAGGAAGTGCAAGAGCAGATGAAGGCCGACATGGAGGCCATGAAAGAGCAAATGGCCACAATGATGGAGGCCATGATAAGCATGAAGAAGATAATGGAAGCCAATGCGGTTGCAGTTGCCTCTACCAGGGCTGTTGCTAAGGTGAACCCGATGCCCCCATCTGATCTCAACCAAATGAATCATCCAACCTCAGATATGGTGGGCAAAGATTTGGGAAGTACGGACGACCCCATGATGTGCAAATTCAAAACGAGCACGCCTTCCCGCCATATGGCTTGCCTCCCAACTATACGCCACCCAATGTGGCATACACTCCCAATGAGAATGTCAATAACTCCACTCCTATACCCAGTGAGAGCCAACAACCTCAAATTGATCATGCATATGTCTCTTAAACCATGGGGGAGACACATGAAATTCCCCACCACAATCTAACTGACTTCGAGCCTTGCCTCGGATATGCCATTGAAGGGAAAGTAGTTGGTGGTATACCCCTGCAAAACACTTTGGAGGGCCATCAGTATCACCCACAACTACACCTCTTGCATTCCACAACAAGTAAAAACCCTCATGCTATGGCAGAAATGGGAAAGTTGGATCATCTAGAGGAAAGGCTCAGGGCCATTGAAGGAGGTGAAGATTATGCCTTTGCTAACCTAGAAGAGTTATTCCTAGTACCCAATATCATCACCCCTCCCAAGTTCAAGGTGCTGGACTTTGACAAGTACAAGGGGACTACTTGCCCCAAGAACCATCTAAAGATGTATTGTCAGAAGATGGGGGCATACGCAAAAGATGAGGAATTGCTTATACATTCCTTCCAAGAAAGTCTTACTAGGGTAGTTGTTACCTGGTACACTAACTTGGAACCTTCCCGAGTCCATTCTTGGAAGGACCTAATGGTTGCCTTCGTTAGGCAGTGTCAGTATAATGGCTTCGGATAGGATGCAACTACAGAACATGTGCAAAAAGGGGGCACGGATCTTTCAAA
Source organism: Glycine max (assembly GCF_000004515.6). Classification (NCBI taxonomy): domain Eukaryota; kingdom Viridiplantae; phylum Streptophyta; class Magnoliopsida; order Fabales; family Fabaceae; genus Glycine; species Glycine max. Next base: position 23,929,648 of record NC_038244.2, read on the forward strand.
GAATACGCCCAAAGGTGGAGGGATCTGGCAGCCCATGTTGTGACTGCCATTCCTATACAGCCAAGTTTCCCACCAACCTAACAATGTCATTACTCAGCCAATAACAAACCTTCTCCTTACCCACAACCCAGTTATCCATAAAGTACATCCCTAAATCAACCACAAAGTCTATCTACTGCACTTCCAATGACGAACACCACCTTTAGCACAAACCAAAACACCAACCAAGAAATGAATTTTGCAGTGAAAAAGCCTGTAGAATTCACCCCAATTCTGGTGTCCTATGCTGACTTGCTCCCATATCTACTTGATAATTCAATGGTAGCCATAACCCCAGCCAAGGTTCATCAACCTTCATTTCTCTGAGAATACGGCTCGAACGCAACGTGTGCTTGTCATGGAGAAGCCCCGGGGCGTTCCATTGAGCATTGTAGGGCCCTGAAGCGTAAGGTGCAAGGTCTAATTGATGCGGGCTGGCTGAAATTTGAGGAGAATCACGTGTAAGTCCTGACATTGACAAGAGATGCCACACATGGGGCAATTTTGAAAGCTGTTGTTAGATGTCTCTAATGACTCATCAGGATTTTCAAGTTTATACCATTATTGTAAACCACAGTTACAATGCTAAATAAAATGGATAAATTTGATATCTTTGTCCCTCATCCTTTGACCAACATATCTTTGCTTATTCAACTTTCACCGGAATATGGGTGCAACCCATTGGTCTATTTGCTCAAGCGACCTGCGCTCCTGAGTTTGGACTTCCAAGACCGTTCAATCAGAAATTACTTGTGCTACACATTTGGTGAGGGTGTCGTAAAACGACAAGTAAAGCAAAAATAAGTTTCAAAATAAAAATAAAAATAAAATCATTTGATTGACTGTGTTTTCAAGTAAAAATATAGACGTTCATGTGACCTCATTTTATCATTCTGGAAAGTTTGTCTTTTTTTAGAGAGAAGTGAGTTATCAAGAATAAGAGTCATTTGACTTAATCCATCAACTGAAAAAAATCCTTCAACTATTTCTCGTCCTTGGAAAATTCTTTTTGCAAGAATCAACCGCTTCTTTCATTCTCCCTTGCTACAAGGTCATGATGAAAGATAACAATTGGTACCTCAAAGCCCTACACTGGGGAAATGAGGGGCACCGTTCATGAGCCTCAAGCGAACCTTGGGGCAGATCAAAAGTTCTCACCCGTCGATGTTTTTAAACAAAAAAAAGGGGGGACAAACCCTGGCATTTCAATGGATTGATTAAACATCAAAAAGCTTCATTGTCGTCACTCCAAAATGGTCAAGTGACTAAATCAAATAGAACATACACTCTGAGGGAGTTCCCGAAGACATTTGCAAAAGATAGGATAAGGTTGCATGAATTATCACCTCTTTCAAAAGGACAGTCAATTTGTGTTTTCCAAAGAAGTTAAATCAAAATCAAAATCACAAAATAGGGAAAGAATGCCATGAACATTGTACAACTTTCCGTTGCATTGCATTGTTTCATATGAAGTCCACATTTACCAAATTTCAAAGGTTGCATACATCTGCATCCCTAAAAATCATGTTAACTGCGTAGATTTCCTACACCTAATGTCCCATCTTTTGGAATTTGGGATGACCGGCCCTCTCAATGAGTCAATCTCTTGCTTTCTCAAAAGGGTGGACCCTTGGGTACTAGTACCCTCACCTTCCGAGGACTACACGTCCTCACCTTCAGAGGACTACACGTCCTCACCTTTAGAGGGTTGCACGTCCTTGCCTTCAGAGGGCTACACACCCTCTCCTTTAGTGGGCTGCACGCCCTCGCTTTTAGAGGGCTGCACGCCCTCGCCTTCAAAGGGTGACACGTCCCCGACTTTAGAGGGCTACGTGTCCTCACTTTTAGTGGGCTCCACATCCGCACCTTAAGAGAATTTAAGGTCTCCTGCCCTTAATGCTTAACCGAGACTTGCGCTATGGGTTACGGGGGCCAGTAGTTTCCTTTTATTAGTTCAGTTCCTGGGCCACCCCCTGATCCTGGAAGAGGGCCAACTGTGCAAGCACAACTAGAGGAGGAGGCTATCGTACAACCACTATGCATACTGGATCAAGATTTCACCCGTGCCGTTACAAAGAGACGAGTGCGGATCATGTACCCCAACATGATCACTCTTACATAGATATAGATGACGTTGCCACTTAGCAACATTCTGCCCAGCGACCACAATGCCGATCTCCCCCTACGAAAGTATCAGTTGGTTTGTGCCATCGTGACATAGGTAAGTATGCACATTGCTCAACTTATTTCTGACGGCATCCACTATTTGCAGGGGTCGCGCCCACAAGACACCCAGTGGACCCGGAGAAGTCCAACAGGGCCCTGGGGTTTCCAGCTCGAGTTACGAGCCTCTGTCAATCCTACAGGGTATCTGTCCCCCCCAACAAGGTCATACCATCGTGACATAGGTAAGTATGCACTTCTCTCAACTGATTTCTGATGTCATCTATTGTTTGAAGGGATCGCGCCTGCAAGACACCCAATGGACCCGGAGAAGTTCAACAGGGTCTTGGGGTTTCTAGATTTGATTACGGGCCTTTGTCAGTTCTACGAAGCGCCCGTTGCCCCCAACAAGGTCATTAGGCCCCCCATTAACCGGGCTTTCATCAAGAAGTACTGCGCCCCCAGGCAGGTATAGTGCAAGACACCACATTAGCCTGGGGATGGCTGACAGCAGGCAACAGGCACATCGCCACCACCTCTAGAGTTCACCTCAGCTCATCCACAAAAAGGTTAGAGCGTTGCCTACGACACATGGCTGACCAATAGGCAACCAAGTCCAAAGCCAAAATACTAGGTCCGTGACCGACAAGTCATAAGGCGTCTAGCTCAAGACGTTAAAGAACAGCTACTAGGAGGCAACCTAGTACCTTTTGAATCTATGCTTGTTATTTGATCACTTTTTATAGTAGGGCACGCCTAGTTGCTCATGATCCTAGAAATTTAAATAAAACAAGCACAAGCTCGGAAGGTAGTCATACCTCACAAAATATATGTATGTGTGTTTAGGTAGTGAAAATACCTTGGATATGCATGTATATACCAAAAATACCTCACAATATATATATATATATATATATATATATATATATATATATATATATATATGTGTGTGTGTGTGTGTGTGTGTGTGTGTGTGTGTGTGTATGTATGTATGTTTAGGTAGCAAGATACCTTGGATATGCATAGCAAAAATACCTCACAAAAATATACATGTGTTTAGGTAGCAAAATACCTCATGAAAAAAAACAAAAACAAACAGAAAACAGAAAAAATAAGTTGTCTAGCTGAAAAACCAACATGCTTTTGAAAAGAGATAACTTCCAGCTTTTCTTTGAAAAAAATTCACTAATCATAACCAGTTTTTGAAAGAAAATGTGTGTAATACACCTGAAGGGTGGGTGCTGTGAAAATTTTCCCGAACACCCAAAATGGACTCGTATGAATGCATGAATTGATAAAAGAACATATTTTGGAAACACTGGTTTGACTTAAATATGGAAAATGAATCCTGAGCCCTACTGTCACATGACTATAAAAACTTGATGCTTGAGTGTCCACATAGGTGCATGCATGACCAGTTTTGCATAAAATTTCCTAATCGTCATCGTTGCATGTGTGTCATGGAAATAATGTGGGGCATCCCCTTTATCCCCGAACCGCTGGCCAAACCCTGGCATATATCATGTCCAGCCGTTCTACAAGCCTTGAGCCAAAATCCCAACTTACCATAAACCTTGACCCAGGGTGAGAATGTTAATCCTTGCCCTCGGAAGAAAACAAAGAATGAAAATTCCCAATCAAAGAGTGAGAGAAAGCAAAAAAGAAAGAAAATTCCCAATCAAAAGAGGGGGAGAAAGCAAAAAAAGAAAGAAATTTCCCGATCAAACATTGGAAGAAAAAGAAATGTGCAGAAAGGTCTTTGGACCAGACAATATCTGAACGATACAGAATTGTCACCAAGTAAACAAGAAAAGAAAGGAAACCACGACCTAAAGTGGTCCTCTCCCTTTGATTGTCAACCAAAATCCTGTGCGTCGGTGACTTGTTCGCCTCACACTAAACAAAAACAAAAAAGGAAAAGGCCAAAAACACTCAAAGCCAAATTTCCCACCAAGAAAACAAACCATTCCCAAGAAAAAGTCCTATTGATCCATGATCACGCATGTAATCTTTGATTTGATAGGAAATGATTTACAAAATCAAGTCATTACATATCTATGGTTCGGAATTAGGATAAAACACTTACCTGTGTGAGATTGATACACTTTGAGTGATTTTCTTCTATTTTTGTTGGACCCAGTGTTTCCTCTAAATGGTCGTTTAGAAACGAAATGCTAACATCCAAAATCTCATTTATGGTTATGAGAAAATTTCATCAGCATACTCTCCTTCCCCAATAGACACATTGTTTTTCATCGGAAAAAAATCATTTGTTGCTCTGATCAGTTGGAGGTTTTGTTCCTTTACTAAAGCATGTTCGCATTTTAGTAAAAAAAAAAACACCGAGACTATTTTAGTCTCATAGTTAACAAGAACTATGTAGGTCTGAGTTCCTCATCACAAATTGAGGATACGTAGGAGCAAAAGCCCTGATTTTGTCAACCACCCCACCTTTTGTTACCGTGACCCAAGAGTCCGATGGCATGTGGAGCCACATGACCGTGGGATCCTCAGATTCGTATTCTTTTCAGTTTTTATGTTTCCTCATTTATCATTTGTATGTTATCTTATTTCTATGACTTGAGGGACTAACGTTTGTTTTGTTGTTTCGATTGTCATTTGTTTTGTGCATACATTTTGTTTGGATTGTTGCGTTAGTGCTTATTTCGTTATTGTCGATAATATTTGTTGAAATTCCGGAACCATGTAGAGTTTTCATTTAGGAACGTCATCCTAAAATAAAACGAACAAACTTCGTGATAACGCCAAGAATAGAGAAAGAAAGAGACGTTGTGGACAAAATGTCACATTTGTATATAAAGAAAAGAAAAGAAATTTTTGTATATAAACAATGTGTGAAAAGAAATTCTTGTATATAAGCAATGAGTGTATATAAAGGAATTTTTTATATGAAACAATGAGTGTATATTGAAAAGGAGAAAAGAAATCTTTGAAAAGGAATAGAGATTTTATATAGACCATGTCGGTATAGAGAGAAAGAGTTTTTCAATGCGTGTGTATATAGAGAAAAAAGTTTTTTTTTCATGTATGGGAACGTAGGTGTACAGAGAAAAAAAAAGGGGCTTTTCTCATAGATAGCGATGGATGTATAGTTTTTTGCAAACATGCATAAGAAAAATGAAACAAAAAGAAAAGAGAAAGAAAGACCTCAAAGGTCGGCATGTTATGGTCATAGGAAGCACAAATCATTCGTAGAGAGCAAACATATCTTCTGGAAACAAGAAATTGACGCTAAGAGTTTATTTTCCAAAATAACCGAGATAAGAATGGATGGATTCGTTGAACCAATGAAAGAACATAATTTGGAAACATTGGGTCTACTTGCGTAAATCCCAAGCCTTAGTATCACAATGCCATAAACTGGATGCTTGAGTACCCACCTAGTTGTATGCATGACTAATTTTGCGCGTTGTTTCCAAATCATCATTGTTACGCGCGCCTCATGGAAATAATATGGGAGTTCAACCCGAAACTGACACTCTGGCACATGAATTTGTTTTGCCCCAAATATCAAAATCGGGCATGTGCGGTGAAAAGACCATGTTGAGACACAACCTTAAGCTACCTTGAACCTTGGCCCATGAAGAGAATCCTCATCCTTCCTCCCGAAGAAGAGGACAGCAGAATCTCCTCAAGGGAGAGCGAATAACGAATGCTAAAACTCGAATTCCCAATCAAAGATCAAAAAAGGAGGAGAGAAAGAAATGAAAAGAAAGAAAGGAAAAGGAAAAGAAGGATTCCCGATCGAAGATCGGAAGAAAGTAAAAAGGAAAAGATCGGAGGAAAACATAATAATTCCCGATCAATAAAGGAAACCAGGAAAGAGAACAGAAGATCTTCAGACTAGATAAATTTTCGGCGAGGTAAATGACTTCCGGCAAAGGGAAAACCCATTTTTGAAGTGGTTCTTCCTTTGGGATTGCCATTCAAGGTTGCTCCCGACTGGCGATGTCCCGCCCCACATAAACAAAGAGGAAAAGACCGAAACACCCAGCTTCCTCTCCAAAAAAACTACCCTCGAGAAAATCCTTGATGTGCCATCATTTTCTTCTATTTTCTAAACCCTTTTTGCACCATTTTAATTATTGATTGGTCTTAATTGTCAATTAATTAGGCAGTTTTATTATTTGGGCCCATTCAGCTAATTTGATGTTTTTAATCTAATTTCAGGAATTAATGAAGCATTGGGCTTGAATCTAGCATTGGGCTTGAATCTAGAATTGGGCTTGGACTTGAAGAGGGCAGACTAATTTATTCTATAAAATTAGATCTTATCTTATCTAGATTTAGATTTGATCTCATCTAGATCTTATCTTATCTT